>NC_056728.1:1655727328-1655962328 GCF_019279795.1 Protopterus annectens | reverse complement strand
CAGCTGTTCCACTTGCAATTAGCTAGTGGGCGACTGCAATTCATGCAGAGGCCACCAGCTGATCATGAGCATCACTTGCAAAACTCAAGCTGCTGCCTAAGCAAAGCAGGTGTACTTTTCCACATCCACCAGAGAGGAAGTGAGAGAGACAGACAGAGACAAAGTAAGAAAGGAAGGGAGTAGGAGAGTAAGAGACAAGCATGTTTGTGTATGATTCCTGGGTGGAGAGTGGTATCTGGGCATTATGACGGTTGATTATATTGTGTACTAATCCATACTGTCCCATGGTAATTGCACATGGCTGTACACATTTATGGCTGAGGATTGTCAACAACAATCTCTACAATGTTTGGAAAATGTTGGCCTTGTAATGTTGACAATGGGACATGCAGCTCCTCAATATAATGATGTGGCAAAACCCACACTGCAATGGACCCTGTCATTGCACAATCACCCCAACAGGACACTGATAACACACACTTAACAGTACTGAGTTTCAAACCCCTGCCTGCTTATGCATTGCTATTGCATTGTTATGCAGTTATTGCACACACCACGAAGCTTACATATTGGAGAGTTTTGCAAAGGAATCTTTTAAGGTGAGTGACATCAGCAACAGTGGTAAAGGAGGGATAAGGGAAGTGTAGTACATGTGACTGTCCAAAAAAGCAGGTGTCAAGGAAGACACAACCACACTCTCTCAGGGAATCACACACATTATCACAGTTGGCAGGATTAGGATTAGAACTCCTTCCTAACTAGATGGCTACACTACAGTATTACGCAGTTATCACATGCGCCAGAAAGCTTATCAGGCTGATATATAACCAAGGGTTATTTTAAGGTGACTAACATCAGCAGGCTTGCTACAGTAGGGCAATGGGAGGTGTAGTGAGAGTGAATGGCTTAAAAATCATTAATCTCCACACACACACACACACACACACACACACACACACACACACACACTTGCCAGTACTGACATGCATGGGTTCATTGCTTCACAGGAGTGTAGTAGTTGACTGCACCAAAAGGCTGTACAAGGCTAGGCAAAAGGAATAACTTGGCATTAGGCCACATGACAATGGTCTCCAGTGTGGCTCAGGAGTCTAGTCCCTGGATTAGCCCACACAGGTGGTTATTGTATTCACCATCCACTCATCTGGGATAATATTGTGGGTGGCCAGTGCTGTGCAATGCTTTCTATGTATGTGATCTATATTCCATAACATGGACAGTGTCTGGGTTGTGCACATGTCCCACAAGCATGTTCTGTGATGGGTGGAAGTGTACTTGGGGTCTCTGGGACATGTTGTGTGGACAAATTGTTATCATCTGATGTGGCATTCCTGACCTCATGTGGTGAGACCTGGCTATGGAACTAAGGTCGTGCCTGGACGTACATTGACATCATGATACAGGTATTCAGTGGAGTTAGTGGCATCTGTCCATACAGGGCATGTGTATAAGGCATGGTAATCTCTTTGTGGGTTACATTTGCAGACTCTACAGTTGTTGCAGGCATCCAGTGAGGAACATAGCAAAGGACCACTGTAAACATTTATTTGCCTATTGTATGGATGGAACAGGGTGCCATATCCTTTTACTTGCTGAATAACACACACTCAGGAGATGTTACACATCACAGTACATTCTGATGTCAGTGACAGTGTTGTGCTCAACAGCCATGTAGTCCACTGCAATCACACTGGGTTACTATTTGTGGGCAATATACAGGGAACTACCAATATAGTGGTTGTTGCCTAGCCAAGTGTGTTTGTGTATGAGATATGGATGGAGAGTGTTCTCTGAGTAATACAAGGGTTGCCTATATTGTTCACGGATCCATAATGTCACATGTAGGGCTCTGGATTGTCTACACCAGCCTGTCTGCTGTTTGACATCTGTTGTCTTTGTAAGGTGGACATTGTGACATATAGTAGGTCCTCAATTTAATAATTTAGCAAAACCCACCCCAGAATGCATCCTGCCATTACACAATCACAGCAACCTCCACACAGGATACTAATGGCAAACACACACTTACTTGTCAGCATTGAGATTCAACCCCCTACCTAACTATATATTGCTACTGCAGTGTACCAGAGTTATCGCACACACCACAGATCTTATTGGATGGATGCTGTCCCAAGGTACTTCTAAGGTGAGGAACATCACCAGCCTTTGTAAATACTGGCATTGGGTGATGTAGTGAGTGACAGATCCCAAAAATATGTTTTCCCTAATCACACACCTACATCTGCCAGTGGTGAGGTTCAAACCTCTATCGAACAACCTTTATGGACCATTATGGTTTCAGGTTTACCACATGCGCTACTGACCTGACATGGTGTAGGCTTCACAACAGATACTTGTAAGGTGGATGATATCTACAGGACTGCTAAAGTCAGGCTCTGAGATGTGTACTGGATTTAAATTGGGACAAATTCTTTGAGGTACACACACAAATACAGGTACAGATGAGAATCACACCCATAGTTATGTAGTTACTGCTACTGCATTGTTCCACATTTATGGCACACACCACAGAGCTTATAGGGGTAGCCTTTCTCCAAAGGTATATTTCAAGGTAGATGACATCAGCAGGCTTGCTAAAGTAGGGCAATAGGAGGTGTAGTGACTGTGAATGGCCTCAAAAGCATTACTCACACACACGCACACAGTTCCCATGTTTGGGATTAGAACTAATTCCAAAGTAATACATCACATGACAGCATTACTCCATTATTGCGTGCGCCACAGAGTTGAGTTGTCTCCAAGGAGGCATTTCAAGGTGAATGACATCAGCAGGCTTGCTAAAGTAGGGCAATGGGAGGTGTAGTGACTGTGAATGGCCTCAAAAGTTTTGATCCCTACACACACACAGTTTCTTAGTTGCCATGGCTGGGATTAGAACTCCTACCTAACTAGTATGTGACACTACAGCATTACACAGTTATCACATGCACCACTGAGCTTATAGGGCTAAACCTTCTCCAAAGGTGTATTTCAAGGTGAATGACATCAGCAATCTTGCTAAACTAGGGCATTGGGAGGCGTAGTGTCTATGAATGGCCTCAAAATCATTGATCCCTCCACACAGAGTTTCACAGTTGCTATGTCTAGGATTAGAACTAGAACTCCTACCAAACTAGTAAATCACACTATAGCATTACACAGTTATTGCACACACCACAGAGCTTACAGGGATAATCTTTCTCCAAAGGGGTATTTCAAGGTGACTGACATCAGCAGGCTAGCTAAACTAGGGCAATGGGGAGTACAGTGTGTGTGAATGGGCCATAAACCATTTCTCTGGAAACACACACACAACATTCAGTCACACACAAATTTACATTTGACAGGACTGAGTAAATGACTGCTAGATGAATAATGACTTGTACTGTCATGTTACACAGTTATCCCAAGCACCACAGACACTATAGTGCTGAGAGCTACCAGAAGCAAATGTCTACATTGATAGACATTGGCACATCATGTGATATTGGCCATTTGGATGTGTAGTGGGTGGGACAGGCCTCACGATGGTCAGGTCTTTGTCACTGTCTATCTCTCTCTCTTCCCCACATCTCTATTTGTGTATGCTTGACCTATTATAGTATGTTGTCTTTGGATATATGTGTGTATTCCTATCCGATGTGTGTGTGCAAAGCATACTGGTGTGCAATGTGGTGTGTGTGCACAGACATCTGCAACTGACAGATATGTATAGTCCACTGTTGTTGTCAGACATGGGCTTCATTTCTGTAAGTGTAGGAGCATGCCCAGTATGACCTTCAATATTGAATGTGTGAATCCATTCAAGGTAGGTTGTACTCCAGTGCAGGCATTTGTGATCTACACCTACAGCTAGCAACCTGTTTCTGCAGGATATTTGTAAATAGGTTTACAATATGATCACAATGGTCAAAGGATAGTGGGATACTGTAGCTAATTGTGTCTGTGCTGCTTCTGCTACATGGTTTTGTTGTTAGCAGAGATATTCAGATATATGTATTGTTTTACACTGTGATATATTATGTCATCCACTACTGACAGATATGCTTATTTGCTCACAGTAATTTCCTGGGGAATACAAGGTGAATGAAGCTGTGTCCTGTATTGTGGTCTGCAGCCTACATATTCTTGCACACTCATGCCATTCTGGAGGGGAGCTGCAGACACTTGCTGATGGGTATGTGTAAATGGTCCAGTAACTTGGTACTGCGGTGGCTGAGGATCCCATGCTTGTACATCTATCGACATGACAGAATGGCCATATCCTGCTGTGGGCATACCTCTCAGCTGTACAGATTCACATAGGTTACACAGAAGCAGGGCTCATATAGCTGATCAGTTCCCTTTTCACATTGTGGTTACAAACAGGTTTGTTGTCACCCATTCCTGGGTTTGCAGGCAGGGATAGTATGGGCATACATCAGAGTTTCAGACTTCACACACTCCATGGTATCCATGCTTCTATTCCCCCCCTCCCCATTAGTCTATCCTCTTCCTAACATTATGCAAGTGATATCTAATAAGTATCCCTATAGTTATCACTTTATCCCAGCAGTATTTAGGGTTTTATCCACAGTTCATACAGTAGGACATGGTGGACATGCTACTGGGATTTGTTGACATGACCTTGCATTTGTGTTCTGTGGACTGTGTTATGTCGTTATTTGGGACTCCATGAGATAATATACATTGGCAGTATGGATGAGACACAGGCCTTTGACAGAGGACTGTAGGGCATTTGGTAGTGATGCAGGCCAGCTGTAGCAGGCCAGTGCATTCTGTCACTCCTACAGTCCCAAGCTGCAACCCACTGGATTCCCCTGGGGTGACAGGGTAGGTGTGCAAGGTGTTAATGGCAATAGTTTCTGTCCTTATTAATCTATTGGTGTGGATGCTGGCAGGGTGCTGTTTACAGCTAGGGACACACCTGCATGGTACACGTCTTCAGCATACTGCATTCTGTGGGTATTCCCATACAGAAGTGGGGGTCATATTGTATTCATTCCCAACAGCAGGGATATGACCTGTGATGAACCTGAGGCTGATGGCGGGGTGAGCGGAGTGCATGTGTGCTATGGAAGCTTCTTGCAGCTGACTCACAGATATACGTGGGGTATTCCCCTTATGCTGGCTTGTGCAGAGACATCAGCAGTTTCTCAGTACTTTATAACTGTGCCTTTTGTGGTCTGCCAGTGTTTGGCCAGACAACATCAGTATTCCATACTACACAGTCAATTTATGTGCTGCTAACCTGTATGTACAATTCCAAAGGTGTGTCCATTTGACAGTAACATTTTACACACTCTCTGTCTAGGGTACTTCCACCTGTGTACTGTGTGTATTTCTGGGCCCACATTCATGCCATGTCCATCTTTTAGATGGTGACAGATATTACATTTGAACAATTAGTATGGATTACTGCTGGATTCGGTCTTGCTGGGATGCATTGTGTTTGGCAGTGCAGTTGTCAGAACTTGCCCTGTCATCAACAGTACTGGCCATAGGCCACCGTGACACAACCCTCCATGCCTACATGCTGACCACTTCCACACAATGGACAACACACAACGACCTAACACACAAAACCCTGCATATTGTACACATGCAAAAATCTATCCTGCTAATTTGGCCAGCTCAGGTAATCTGTGCTCCACTGTTATTATATCCACACGTACATGTTACTACATTTCTACGTAGGATTGTGGGGGGGGGGCACACCTGACAACTGTAAACATTTGCTATGACTGTACTGGTATCTCAGGTACTCTGTTGGCTTCTATTTAATTCTGTATTCTGACCTATCATGCAGACTAGAGGCATATCAGTGTAGTACAGATCTTAGGTTTTATTGACCTACATTTCAGTTTCAGACTTCTTACCCTTCAGAACTAACATCCAACTGCCTGACCTGTTGTAGTCTGTCTGTGTAGGTCTAGAGGGGGCTGTTCTCCATTGCCATCAATTGTAGGCCTTAGCACAGCCTTTCTTTGTGGTAATCTACACCTGTCCTGCTGGCTGAGACTGTTGTTGGGTATGTGAGCCTCACTGACATCCATGTATGTGTCCTATGGACACACATTTGGCCCACCACATGTCCTGCAGTGGGATTTGTCACCTTGTCTAGTACTGCCTACTATGTTGACACCAGTATTTGTTATGGATTTCATGCTGCCCATATAGGTGTCTACCATCAGCTGCCATCCCATTCAGCCACCCGATTCTTTTGCATGCTCACATCCGTACCATAGATAAAAGTAGCAGAACATACTACTCCATTCAGCAATTGATAGGGAGAGTGACTTACCTTGTGGCTGTGCCAGTATTGAGGATGGTGCTGGAGGGGTGACTATGTCAGATGCACATAGTACACTCCCTATATATGGTTAAGCACAGGTAGTGTCATGTTTGGCATCCCTTTTACTGTATATGCAAGTCAGAGAGAGGTCTCATTCCCTGGGTTCCTACCATGTCCATGTATGTGCTATGCATTGCCTCTTTGTCAAAGCCTGGGCATACTGGTCATGCCTCCTTCTGTCTGCCAACAGTGGCAGATTCAGGTTGTTCCTCCTCTGAGTCAGTCTGTACCTGTGCTGGACTTGGCAATGGTGGGGGGCTGTGTGGCCCTGCCCCATGCTGTTCCTGCTGCAGCTTTTTCTGCAGGATCATATTGTGTAGCATGGCACATGTAATGAAAATTTGGGTACATGTAGCTGGAGAGTACTGCAAGGCTCCACCGGATATGTCCAGACACTGGAACCGTGAGTTGAGCATCCCAAACACACGCTCTATTATGATTCTCGTTTGTGTGTGTGCCTCGTTATGGAGTTCTTGTTTGGGTGTGTGTGCATTTCTGATGGGTGTCATTAGCCATGGCTCCAGTGCGTAACCAGCATCCCTCACTAGGTGGCCATATGAGATGTCCCCACTGGCAAATCTCTGGTACAGCTGCATCATATGCCAGATGTGGGAGTCATGATAGCTTCCAGGGCTGCCAGCATACACATTCATTTTAAGGCCCTTGGCATTGACCATGACCTGGCAGTTGATGAAGGGGAAGAACTTGCGGTTTATGTAGAACCTACCCCGCTCACTGGGTGGTACTTTGATGTGTATGTGCATGCAGTATATAGCACCCACTACCTCAGGGTATTCTGCTATTTGGTGGAAGAGATGCATATTGCTGGTCAATGCCTTATAGATGTTGTCGAAATATATATGCTTACCGACATGTGCTGACATGGCATCCAGGAACTGATGGAGTACTCTGGATGCTGATGCCTGTGTGATCCCCATGATATCTCCAGTTGACCTTTGGAAGGTACCTGTGGCTAGTATTCTTAAGCCTACAGATACCTTGGTATCCACTGGGATAGGTTCCCCTCTATTGGTTCTGTGTGTGAGGCATGGCCGGCACAGCTCAACAATTTGCTGTAGGAGGTCCCTGTCCACCCTATAGTGCTATACTATCTCCAGTTCATATAGCCCCTGGTAGGTTACCCTGGGTCTGTGCACTCTTCTCCTTCTCCTCACTGTGTCGTTGGTCATCAGCATTCTCATCTTCACCACCCTCAGCCTCTTCCACATATTGATTATGAGAGCAAAAGCAGCCCCTATCATTTTGTTGCTTTTGTTAGGTAAAATTTCCCCATTTGTGTACACCGGTGGTGTACAGTTTGTGGGAAAAAACAGAGTGAAAGGTGTTTGCATATTTTTTAGTAGTGTGCTGGGCTGGGCTGCCTGTGTAATTGGCTGATTCTGATACATTTCACCTGCCAGCTATGCCAGTCCTCCTTGATTGCCTTCCTACTGCTGTTTTCCCTTCCCATTGCCATCCTGTTTAACTCCTGAGGCGCATCGCGCAAACACAGTGCTCAGATGTGAACAGAGCTGCTATTTCCTGGTCGCACACCCATTTAAGGTTCATAGGTTCATAGGTAGGTACTAGGCTATCTGCCCTAGGGCATTTATAAGCCTAGCCAGAATGTGTTAGCTTTCGCCTCCCTTTTAGACTAGATTCCTGAGCCTCTGTCCAGCAGGGCCATAGAAGTGATCCTGGGAGTAAATTTACAATTTCCCATCCACTCATCAAGATTTCTCTTGAAGAGGGTCAGCAAGGGGCTCTGCCTAACATGGACTGGGATTCTATTCCAGAGCGAGGCAAGCCTTTGGCATATGAATCTATCCCTCCAGCATGTCCTATTTATTGTTATGCTAAGGTTTAAATCCTTGGAGCATGTAGCTCTAATGGATTTGGTTTTCTTGAGGTGGAGCATGTCCAACAATTCCGGGTTAGACATGGCCTTGTACGTCAGGCAGAGATCGCCAATGAGTAGGCAGTAAGCAACTGAGTAGAGCTGGAGTTTCTTTAGTCGAACTGTATAGGGCATCTGTTTGAGACCCACAATCCTCTTGGTGAGGTATTTTTGAGGTCTCTCCAGCTGTTGCAAGTGTCGGGTAAGGTACATCCCAAATGGGGCATTGTACTCAATTATGGGCCTGATGAGCGATGAGTAGAAGGGCACAATGACCTCTCTTGATCTAGATGTGAACCCTTTTGTGATTAGGTGAGCTATATAGAAGGTTTTCTAACCACTTTGGCAATGTGATTGTCAAAGGAGAGGTCACTATCTACTTGGGTTCCCAGATCCCTAATTACTTCTTCCATACTTAGTGGATTACCTCCTATGTGGTAGTTTGTGGGCACTTTGTTTTTCCCAAATGGGATGACTATGCACTTTTTGGCATTTAGCTTGAGGCCATGGTTCTGACACCAGATATCCATCTCTTTAAGGCCCTCCTGAAGGATGCTTCTGTCAGCCGGTGAGTTGATTATGGCTCCCAGTTTGCAATCATCTGCGAACTTTGTAAGCCACAGTCCTCCCGTGTTTGCCTGTACCTCAGAGAAGTATATACCGAACAAGAGGGGTCCCAGGACTGAGCCCTGTGGGATGCCACTTGTAAATGTTTAGAGTCGGACATGGCACCCGCAACTTTGTCCATGTGAGTTCTATCCTTGAGCCAGTTTGCAACCCATCTTGTGACATATGGGTTAATATTTAAGCTGGTAAGCATATTTATGATGCCAGATTGGGGTATTGTGTCGAAGGCCTTTGCGACGTCCAGGTAGGCTGTGTGGACTACCTTTCCCTCATCTAAGGCTTTGGTTACTATTTCAAAGAAGTCAACTAGGTTTAAGAGGCAAGATCTGCCTTTAACAAAGCTGAATTGGGTAGGGTCCAGTGTTTGGAGGTTCCCAATGTCTTTGTTTATCAGATCCATGATGATGCGCTCCATAGCCTTGCAGACCAGGCTAGTCAGGCTTATAGGGCAATAGTTCCCAGGATCCGTTGTGGCGCCACCCTTATGGAGCGGGATCACTGTTGCTGTATGCCATTCTTTGGGTACATAACCTGTGGTAAGGCTGAGTTGGAACAGTGAATTTATGTGAGGGTTGAGTTCATTGTGGAGCTTGTTTAAGATGCAGCCTGGGATACCATACGGTCCCACTGATGCTGTGTTTTTTACCTTGGAGAGGGCTGCTTTCACCTGTGTGTCTGTGATGTCTGGGGGACTGCATTCTTCTGGGATAGACACTGCCCTTTTGGGGGGAAGGGGGGTAAAGTTTGCACTGAACCTGTCCGCCAGGATGTTGGCAATGTCAGTGGGCTCAGTGTATTTTGTGCCATTTTGCACCAGCTCAGAGCAGATCTGAGAGTTGCCACCCAGCTTCTTGATGTAGCTAAAGAACACCTTGTGATTATCTTTAGAGTCTTTGGGGATTTTTCTTTCAAAGCTAGCCTTTGATGATTTTATGAGGGATCGAAGTTTCTTGCTAGTACTGATCAGGGATGCCTTCCCTTTTTGGAATTTTTCTTTATCATGTAATAGTTTTCTCCTTCTGTTGTATAGCTTATTTATGGCGGGGTCCACAGACTGGTCTCTTATTTCTGGAGGAGTGAGTCTTAGTTTTACTTGGGATGGCACGATTCATGCATTCCTGTAGGTGCTCATAGAGTGCATTTGTAAAGGATTCTGCAGTTTGGGTAGCATTTTCCATTAGCCCGGGGGCTTTGAAACATTCCACCTAGGTCTTGAGAAGTGTGAAGTCTGCTTTTGAGAAATTTTTCACAGTGGTTTCCTTGGCTGGGGGTGGGGTCGGGATGTGGATGTCCATTGTGATTAGTTTATGGTCTGATCTTACCAACGAGGGGTTTACCTCTGGTGTGGAACATTGAGCCCCCATGTTGGTGATGACCAAGTCCAATATGTTGTCCCCTCTTGTGGGAGTGCTGACCTGTTGTTCCATGGCATTTGAGTTTATAAACTCCAGGAACCGTTTTGTGAAAGAGTTGGGACTTGAGTAGTTTTTCCGTCAATGTTTGGGTAGTTGAAATCCTCCAATATCATGGTATTTGGTGAGACCTTCATATTCTCCAGTGTTCTCAGGAATGCCGAGTGGGGGTCCTGAGACAAGGTGGGTGATCTGTAACAGGCTGCAAACTGAAAAGCAGTTTTATCTACTGTTAGTTGCACATGGATGGCT
The DNA here is from genome assembly GCF_019279795.1 of Protopterus annectens. NCBI lineage: Eukaryota > Metazoa > Chordata > Ceratodontiformes > Protopteridae > Protopterus > Protopterus annectens. Next base: position 1,655,951,767 of record NC_056728.1, on the reverse strand, counting down.
TCCGCTGCCTCGTGCAGTGCCACTAACCTGGAGGTGTGTGTATCTTTGATGAAAATGGATACTCCCCCTCCTTTAGTATTTCGGTCCGATTTCTGGGGCCAAAAAGAATGGTATGAGTTGAATCCTGGTAGTGCTGGGGTGCTCACTGGGGCCTTGAAACAGGTTTCTGTTACTGCACAGATATAAATTTTCTCCATACTGAGGAGTACCTCGAGTGCGTGCATCTTGAGGTTTAGACTTCGGGTGTTGAGTAGCATTACCCTTAGTTTTTTGTTTGTGGTATTGTCTATGGAGGTGGGTTTGTCTTTTGAGCCTTGCCTAAAAAAGGTACTATGGGGGTGGCAAGAGCCTTAGCCAGTATTCAAAAGCCTAAGTGTGACAGGTGCAAGTCGTCCCTGGTGAAGCAACATGGCTTGTCGAGCATGTCATCCGAGGCTGACAGACACTGGATCCCCTTTGAATGACACCAATAGCTTAGCCAATTGTTAAAATTGATCATTTTGTCTTTATACTGTGGCATCATTCTTGGTGAGGGCAAGATGCTACTCAGGGTCAGGGTCATACCGGCCTGGGCTACATGATCAGAGAGCTCCTCTATGTCTCTTTTCATGTAGTCCAGGGAGGTACATCTCTGGTCATTCACACCAACATGGATAATGACAGAGTCATATTTGTACCTGCTGTGGAGTGACCTGAGTGCTTGTGTTATGTGGCAGATCCTGGCACCCAACAGGCAGCTCACAGTGACCTTCTCCTTGTTCAGTCTGGTGAGTGTGACGTCAGTGTGCCTGACAATAGAGTCTCCAATTACTAGTGTATTAGGTGTGTTATTTAGCCTTAAGCAATGTAAATACTGCTAGGCAGCTTCAGACACACCCCCTTCCTTAGTTGTGCTTTGCTAAGGGCAAACATGGGCCACAGAGCTCCAATAAGCTTACAGCATGCATGACACACAGCCTTATGAAGTCATCTAGCTCTTAGGCTTACACCATGGTATTACTGCACCTACATGGAAGAGTGCAAGCTAGCACTGAGGGGAAATCTGTTATTCAATATCATTCCCCTCATTTGCATGGAATTGACTGCTAATGCATGGTTACAAAACTGACACTCAGCCTTCTCTCTTAGCAACCTCTATTCCATGGCCTTGTTGTGTTATGCATGCCATTGGCTATTATGGCAAAATGGTGATTTTGGTTTAAAAGCTTATTTCCTGCTTTTTTAATTATTTCTGGGACAATCCTGTTTGCGCACTGCTGCAGTACGTTTAAACGTCCAAAATCAGCCAAAAAAAGTTATTTTTATAACTTTGAAACTAATTTTCATGCCTATGACCATATATTTGGCCTTTGGCATGCCTAACCCTTATAATACATGCTTTTGTATGAGCTGTCATGCCTCTGTTTTGTAGTTTGCAGAAATGATTTCAGCTACTGGCTGAATACATTTCTGCAGTCTACACTATTCCTGCACGGATGCCTGCCTGCTTCCTGGATCGCTAATTCACCTCATTTGCATGGTTTTCACCAGCAAATGAGGTAATTAGCATACAGGGGCTGTATCCATGCAGGAATAGTGCAGGAGTGCTCATGCGCATCCCGGGAGCTTATTCCTGGATCACACATTAGCCATAATGCCTGCAGCAGCTCTTGCACTATTCCTGCATGCCGTGCAGAGCTTGCTGAATCCTGGGGATAATAACATATTAAATAACAAATTAAAATAGAATAAAGAATACAAGCTGGAAACACACAATGCCACTCTAGTCATACATTCTACATAGAAGCAGAAATAATGAGTGTAAGTTTTGTATGCAAATGGACTGAGCATTTTGAAAGTGTTTGGCATTCAGGAATGATATCTAATGAAAACAATGCAATGAGTGAAAAGTTAGCCTAAAATGAAAATTTCTCCAGTGTGGTCACTCATGTAAGCCATTTTTTTGATGAACAATTTTAAAAAATAAGATAGCTTATAGTGCCGCAGATGTGACCTAAAAAGGATATTGTTACAATTTCTGAACATAGTGGTCCTTTAACTAAAGCACGTTTACTATAAGAGTCAGTGACCACTGCTGACCCATGTTTCTGTATTTGTCTATTTAGCAGCATTACTCTCAGTGCATTATTCCCCCATGCAACAAACTTAACAAACTACAATTGGATAAAACAGCAGTCTTGTTAAAAACTATTTTGATTTTTACCTTTTATTAACCTGTTAGCCCTCATGTTTGCAATCATAAAAGCTTACTAGTGTCTGGTCTTATGTTGACCAGTTTCTCGGCATTTGTGTAAAGTGAACTTGAATTGTCTCCATTTGGTTTCCGACTCTCAAATTTAATTTTATTGATTTCAAATAATGAAAATAAAAAAAAATACAAAATATTCAATAGATGACTATATCCTACTGTTCAGCCTCTTATACATGTACAACAATGATGTAATTCTTCATCTATAATTTATTCTTCTTTGGCTCATGTATAAGAACTATCATTCTTAGTATTCTCATTCAAACTGGCAGTTCTGTTTTTTTCTATAACCATTTCGCCTCCAAATTTGCTGATCTTCAGCCTTCCACCAACTGGTCACAAGCTCACCATTCATTTTCCAAAGTGACACTTCAGATTCTGCATTGGGAGGGAGTCACATGGAGGAAGCCATCATCCAGAAAGGTACAATGGCTGTTTTTCTCCTACCACATATGGATTATCAGCCTTGCCTATGGCAAAATTGTCTACTGAATGGCTTTAAAAACTACTGTTGGCAGTCAGTAAGCATAAAGAAGAAGACCAACATTGTCAATAACCCTCCAATACAGGCACATTGCCATTAAATGACTTGTCACTACCAAGCAACTACCAGCCACTGACCAATACAAGGGAATTAAATGACGTAGCTCTCCTACAGGAAGGTTTATTCCAAATAAAGAACTGATGACAAATTGATGGACAGAAACTAAATGGTGAAAAATGCATTATCGCATACTTTTGGTTAGTCATCTACCCTGGGTGACCTACCATATTGACAATACATCCCAAAGAGTTAACCCAGTTGTTTGGGATTTGGGAACTTATGTTGACAGTGACCAAACTTTCAACCAGTGTGTGTCTACTGTCATAAAAAGTCTTTCTATATTGCACAGCTTACAAACAAAGGGATTGTGTTTAGATCTGGAAATACCATTGCCCCTCTTCATTTACTCAGTCATCATTTGATCAGTGAATGAGCATAATCCCCCTTTGGCATATATCTGTCCAGACACATGCAACAGAGATAATTTAGTAAAAGTTAAAAGCCCTAAACAACGTGTTAGATAGAGTGCCTCAACATCCTGTTTCTATACTCTGTGTCCTACAGACTGCTAAGAGGTGAGCTATGTCTGGCATACAAGGCATCCTCTGACCCAATACTAATGGGGTTACTGCATGTCAGAAAATCAAATGGCAACAGAAATACTTGGACTATAGATCCAAGCATTTTCTGCAACATCAAAAGAACAGTTTGGAGGGACAGGTTTATTTTGCAGAATATGCCTCTGCCCTGGAACAGACTCGCTATCCATGAAAAACAAAGCTTACCCCTGTCTTATTCAAGCCAACTTAGATTCAAGGATGAAAAATAAAAATTGCCTTAGAACTGCCTCTTGTACTGCTAATGGATGGAAGCAGCTCTTAAATACTTTATCTCATGTACAGGTCTCCTCAAGTCAGTTATGGTAAAATCCCAGTTATTCTCACTTCCTGTAACATATAGTTATCAGCCATGGGGTAGGTAATACCAATCTAACACCAAATTAGATAGGTTTATTTACACGGGAATTGGTTTGGTTTAAAGTGGCCCAAAAGGGCAAAATTCTTAATAACCTATCCATTCCCACTGTGGGGATGACAAATGCCATGGATGTATTACAATAAGGGCTCACTCTGCCGCTACATATCTGTGTTGAAGGTTACCACATGATGTGATTCATGCAGAGCTGCGCGCGTGCACACACACACACACACACACACACACACACACACACACACACACACACACACACACACATCAGGGCACCATATGCAGCAGCCTTATATTTGCCCCGAGGAGTAAAACCACAACATATGACAATATGCTTTCCTGCTCCTCCTCCTTCTTCCTAGGAGAAACACTACCGTCCTCCCACTCCAGCTCCTAAGGCATTTATCAAAAATAGGTCATCTTGGTCATAGAATTTATCCCTGTATGTCATGCACTGGAGGTGACAGCGTCATCATTTCGTTTGTAATCTATGTCTTCATTCAGTAAAGGAAATGATCATTCTCAGTCCCTTTTTTTCCATGAACCAGGCCCCAGTCTGAAGAGTAAATGCATTAGTCATGAACAGGTAAAAGTAACCAATTAACCAGAAAGGTTTTGGAGGTGGGACAAAACTAGAATACCCATAGAAAATGCAGGTATTTTATGCCTACACAGCCAATCAGACAGCATGTCATTGCAGTGTTGAATGAAAACCACATAATCAGATAAAGCCACATAATAATGGAAAAAACATGTAAACTCCATGAGGACAGTGAAGAGGAGTTAATTCTAGGACTTCAGTATGAAGATATTCACCACTGAGCTCATTGATTAAGTATTCAGATTAGTTATTAGCAATAATAAGGATATAACCTGAAATGATCATGAGATCCATAAAATTAGACAAGATCTGTAAAATCTAGCACTGCCCATCAAATCTTAATCCTCACCAATATCCAAAACTAGTGCATCTCATGCATTAAATAAGAAAATAATGCAAATGAGGACATATCACATCAAGAGCCAAATGCCTCTCTTCTTTATATGTTTTACTTATTTTAATTTATTCCTGGTTTCCTGTGATGCTGACTTGTTTAGTTGAAAACCTTTAGACCTACCAAGTGGATATATCCCAGCTGAAGGAAAATTAAACATGCTGCAGCCATAATATTTTGCATTTACTGCACATTCTCTATGTGTCTACTTATACTGAACATACACTCCCTCAATGTGGATTTGTAATTCACAAAAGGTTGACTGTCTGGCTCCTATGTGGATAAATGTAACCTTTAACAGCAACACCAGGCTATATTTTATCTTGTAGTATCTGAAAAAAATAGTGCTAACAGGAACATTAAGCATGGTGTTAGTGAGCAATATGTTGGATGTTCCATATATAATATATTATACTCAGGCATACATCTGTTTAGTTGCAACTCTCAATTTGTCTTAATTTGTAATATGCAAAAATACATTACAAAGGAAAATAATTAATTTGTATTAAAATGTGTAAATGTGTATCTCAATGTTTTTAATGCTTGAACAGTTCAGCAAATTCCCTTGGAAGATCTCTAAAGTACTGCAAATATCAGCAACATGCACTGTGATGTAGTGCTGTTAATTTTGTGATGTATGGCCTCAGGATGGCAATAACTCAAAATAAATATCAGTTTAATAATATTTAAAAGCTGCCATCTGGTTAACTACTTTGGTGCCACAGTTTAAAAAAAAACACTCTAAAGAATTGCTTATAAGCATTTGAAAACAGAAGTACATTATTAGGACTTACACTATGACTACAGCTTTATATCCCATGCTAATTGTATGGCAACTGCTCGGGTACAATAATGATGAAACAGATGCGCAAATTGAAGAAAACCATGTCATAGGTTCATGGTTAACTATTAAGCTAGCTACCCTTCTGAGCCATTTTAAGACTAGCTAGCTTCTCCTAAAAGGTGAGGATTAAAAACTGTACCATATGTCTGTTAGGTAAACACCTTACTCATTATGCCAAACCTCAACCTCCTTATGTCAAACCCCAACCACAAGCATACATTCCACTGCTACTATCCACATCAGACAATACATGATAATAAAGGTCCATGATTTGCATTAAAGGCTGTACATGAGGATCTTTAGACTTTACATTACAGTGCATCACAAAAAAGGGAAAAGCTAAAATTTCCAGAACAAATTTTGCTCCCAGTGTTTCCAACAAAGATCAAGAGGACAGTAGTAGCACATCTGTACTTCTATGGATTAAAAAGATATGGTCTTTAAAGATGTTATGAGGAAAATAATTAATTTCCAAAGTGACGTTGCACAGCTTTCCCTCAAATATCAAGAGACTTGTTGATTTAAAATTACTGAGTTTTATGCCTGGAAGGAGCAAGACTTCCCAAGAAGGCTTTATACAGCTTCATACACACACACACAGATGAGTGTTTTCTCTGTTATGAGTGATTTCAGCACAGAAAAGAAGCAGCTTTAGATATTATTACATTCAGAGCTCCAGCAAATTAATACTGCCGAAGCAAATACATGCGTTCACAATTCACTAAGGGAGTAATTTCTGCCAATGTGTAAATTATCCAAGATAAGATAATTATATTTCCTGATATGATTTTGAAGTTCATTATGTCTACAATTTAAAAACAGAGATACAGGATTAGTTTGCTTAAATAACAAAAAAAAAACAAAAAAAAAAAAAAACAACACATTCCAGCAGGAAATTAGATGACATGTAATATATGGCCATCACCTGCACATATCAGAAAACATCAGCATTAATAAGCGTATCATTAGTTCAGAGTTCCACGCTTACACATTTCATAGCTTTACCAAACATCATACGTAATAAAGTAAACTGCTGCCTTCTGATGGCTGTTAAGCGAATGCTAACTTTGCTACTCACATAATAAATTACCAGTCATGATAATATGCTGTTAATTTATTTTCCTGTTCATCCTGTGAGAAGGTGGTATCACGTGAATAGGCTTTTGTGATGCATCTGTTGTTAATGCCTCCAGAAATGCTTAAGGAAGTTTCCTTTCAAGTTTCTACCATATTCCTCATCAAAATGTATTTTTTTTCATTATTCTGAACTGTCACTACTCCTCTCTGTTTCTTCAAAGTTTATGTCTGATCCAGTCTTTAATCTGAAACACGTAAGACCTGCTAAACTACTAAACTTTATCAGTTATGCTTAAGTATTTGACAGTTTCCAAAAAGTCCTGTAGTCATGTTTTTAATATATCCATAGTGAGGTTCTGAATAGCTTACTCCTATGCCTATAAATACCAGCAGAGACCATTAATGACTTTACCTTGCACTATACAGTTAAGCATATTTTCATAATTTTTTAGTAATCTTAAAAAAATACATAAATATGCATACACACACACACACACACACACACACACACACACACACACACACACAGACACACACACACACCCACACACCCACACACACACACACACACACACACACACACACACACACACACACACACACACACACACACACACACTCACACAGATAGATCCATCCATCCACCCACAAGCTTTTCCCCATTTTCGCACATGGGGTCGGAGTGTCACCTCAACAGTGACAATCATCTAGAAACAAGAGATACAGCCATGGTTATTCTTCCACACCACACAAACAGTCATACCTATGGCCAACTTAGAGTGCCCAATCAACCTACTGCATGTCTTTGGAATGTGGGAGGAAACACGAGCACCCAATGGAAACCAACACGAACACAGGGAGGGCATGCAGACTCCTCACAGAAGGCACTTCAGGCAAGAATCAAACCAGGGAATTTCTTGTTGTAAGGTGACAGCACTATCCACTGTCCAAGTAATATATATATATATATATATATATATATATATATATATATATAAATACAGATATAGACATAGATATAGATACAGATATAGATATAGATATAGATACATCTACCTGTATCAACATACAATCATTCCCACTTCATCAGTCATTCATTTATCAAATGTGTAAAACATCAAAACAGAACTGATGCCCAACTGTAATTGAAGTACAAGAACAAACAGATAAAAGAACTAGCGGTGGGATATTTAGATAAGGGAAGGAAAAAATTAATAGAAGTAAATGGAATTTGTGGAAACACATGCAAAATTAGGATGAGGAGTTATGTTTAAGGGAAGAAAGAAGATATATTTATAATGAAAGTAAATATATTCATAATGCATAATGTGTTAAAATGAAAATGATGTTAATATGGTATGTTCTCTTTTCTTTTAATACATGTGTACCTACCCCAATATGAGAATTTAACAAAGATGTTTGGATGCCAAGAAATTCACCTCAAGAGCAAGTGAATTATGACATCCATGTTGAGAACACATAATAAAGGATTATGTACAGAGACCTGATGATAATTCTTTGCTGTCTGGGGATCTTTTTCTGCTCCATGCGCTACCAGTTAAAGGAAAAAAAGTAAAGTCTTTTAATGGCTGTGAAAGATGTTAAAGCACTTAGCAAGCCCTAGATTTTAGCATACCTCTCAATTTATTTGCTTAAGAATTCTGGGGAGGACAAATGATCAAAATCGGCAACAGTTTTAAATATTGCTGTAATTCACTTTAAAAGCTAATAAGATAACAGTTATTGTATCGATATGCATTTTCTGAACAATAAGAAATACAAAACTCTAATTCTGGATTTTTTTACTAACAATAATATTTAGTGATTACCAGAAAACACATGAAAAAAAGAAGTAATTAGAAGGGACAGAGCAAAATCTGAGACAAATTGAGGTTCAGCTGAGAGGCATGGACAGCAGGCAGAAACAAAGCTGTTTTACATTCACCACTGTTTTTGTCAGCTGGTACTGTCTGTTGTTAGTCCCTGGTATGAGACTTGACAGTAACAGTGTTTAGGGGATCTGTCAAAGTCCAGATACAATTGGGTCTCATGGCTAGAGACACGCTGAACAAATTTATCTTTTTCTCGATACCAAAGCGTAATCATGGCACTCCATGCACTTCATGAAAATTACCAACACATTGGCATATTGCAGCTTTGCATATGTATCATTTCTACATGGTGTTGTTTTGTTACTTTAATACAGATTTTGTTGCAATCATCGACATCATTGAAACTGACATCCTACATGTCTCCCCATTGCTTATCTTTACATATGATATATGCATCATGATCATTGCACATCTAGGGGATAAAGCAAACAAAAAAAAGAAAACTTCGACAGTAAAACATGTATAATAGGCATTAAAATGCGGCACACTAAGCTTCAGTGTGGATTAATTCTATGGCATATTAGCTCACCCAGTGTAGCACCCATTGGTGACAATTCTATGGCATATTAGCTCACCCAGGGTAGCACCCATTGGTGAACTTTTTTGTGTATGGATAAAGAAAATTAAACAAATAGACTAGTAATGATTGTTAGCATACAGTAGTCATATCAAACTGATTGTGTCTGTTCCAGTATGTATGGCTCACTGACAGAACCTACACTGTAAAAGTTGCAGACTCCAAATCTGACCTCAAGGCAGTGACAAGTGGAGTGCCACAGGGTTCTGTCCTGGGACCTCTCCTATTTGGTATCTACTTCTCTGAAGTACAGGCTAACACAGAAGGCCTCTGGCTGACGAAGTTCACAGATGACTGCAAACTACGAGCCATAGTCAAGTCCCCAAATGAGGTGGACTTCCTACAGAAGGGCCTCACTGAGACAGATGCCTGGTGTCAGAGCCATGGCCTCAAGCTCAATGCCAAAAAGTGCATTGTCATCCCCTTTGTTAAAAATTCTGCACCCATGAACTACCACATAGGCAGCAATCTACTTAACACTGAATGCGTGATAAGAGACCTTAGGACCCAGGTGGACAGTAGTCTCTCCTTTGATAGTCAGGAAGTCTTTCTTCATGGCACACCTCATCTTAAAAGGGTTCTCATCCAGGAAAAAGAGGTCATTGTTCCCCTCTACTCGTCACTCATTAGACCCATTATAGAGTACAATGCCCCTTTTGGAATGTACCTCACAAGACATCTGCAGCAGCTGGAAAGGCCACAGAAGTACCTCACAAAGAGGATTACTGGCCTCAAACAAATGCCCTACACTGACCGCCTCAAAAAACTCCAGCTTTCCTCCATAGCATATCGCCTACTCCAAGGTGATCTCTGCCTAACATATAAAGCTATGTCAAACCCAGAGCTGTTGGACATGCTACACCTAAAGAAATCCCAATCCCTCCAAGCTACATGCTCTAGGGACCTAAACCTTGTCACCACAATAAACAGGACACGCTGGAGGGATAGATTCCTGTCCCAGAGACTTCCTATACTCTGGAACAAGCTACCCATCTATGTCAAGCAAAGTTCTTCATTAGCACTGTTCAAAAAAAGTCTTGATGAGTGGATGAGAAATAGGAAATACACCCCGGGGATCACTTCTGTGTCTCTGCTTGACAGTGGCACAGGAAAATAACTTTCTTGGGTGGCGTAAGCTATGGTACCTTGCTGGCTAGGCTTATGTAGGCCCTTGGGCTGAAAGCATAGTACCTACCTATGAACCTATGAACCTAAGTAATTAATCAATCTCCATATGTCTTATACACAGTGACTGGAGTTAACAAACCCCCTGTCACATTAAAAGTGTGACACATAGTATGCTGTCTGCTCACAATGGAAATGTTATAATACATGCAGATTTCATGGATGTTATTACCTAATCTTCTGAAGCATGCATTAGCAATTTTCAGATCCTTTGTTAGGGAAGCCAAGTTAGATTTCTTGCATTGCCAGATTTTTCTAATGTAATTTCAGTGTCAGTGAAGTGGCATAGGTATGTCTGTTCTCTGGTCTGGATTACTTTTATAAGTCTCCTTAACCTGCTTTTTCTTTGAAAAAGATTAATTACTTAGTGCACTGGTCTTCATTGGTTCTCTCATATTATTCCTGCTCTTCCATGCTTTTATTCTCCTTCAGTAGGTTTCCCATATGGTTACTTCCCTTTTGTATCCTGTTGCCATTGTGGCAGGTCAGTGGAAAATCTTTGTTTGGCTGTGCTAACATTCCTGTTGTTAGCGTTTTCTTCATACTTGTGTACTGATTGTTGTTTCAGCCTCATTTACTATGCTATTACATTCTAGAGAGGGTTCACTTTAAGTCTTTGTTACAAGATGAGTCTGCTGTCTGTCCCTGACTTCGTCTACACTTTAAAGGAAAGTTATTTTGTCATCCAGCATTATAATTAAAATAGCTGAATACAGTAAGGGGTACCACTCAATGCCTCATATATTTGGTCCGTTTTTCATAAAATTGTGTTTTTTTCTGGCAAGTTAGTGGTAAATTATTAAAGAATGAAGTTCAAAAATAATGGCAGATATTTGAGTTTCAGACGTCACACCCTTCAGAAAATTAATGCTAATGCAACACCTGTTATTCTATCAATTTTCTAAGTTTGTAAGAGCAATATTTTAAAATTGTCCTGATTTTTTACCTTTGTCCCACTTTTAATTATGGCTTTGTCTAGACTTCTTGCTCTAAGAGGTTGAGAGGTATGTATACCATCTATCATGTTACTTCCTAAATGCTTAACTGCATCTGTAATGATATTTAACATTGATAAAGCAAATTTCCAGATTAAGTTTCATGTGTATAAAGAGTATTATTAACATTATTAACCAGATCATGATATCTGTCTTATATTCTAGTTTGTAAATGTCTTTCTATAAATACAATTTAAAAGGCACCACATGAAAATAAAGCAACATAAGCAGAATAAAATGCTGTTGCAGTAATGATACATGTTAGAATTATACTTTTTTTCTATGTCTAGATGAGTAAATTTATTTACTACCTATAATACATGTATACACCTTGTAGTGCTGACAATTCTGTCTTTCTTGATATGGTTCATTATAGTCATGGTTCCAGTTACTGCGGTGATAGTGCTGCGGTAGCGTTGTCACCTCACTGTAAGACATTGTCCTGTTCGATTCACAGCTAGAGCATCTTCTGTGTGGAGACATGCATGAATGGGCGTACCTTTGTTGAAGATTGTGTGTCAGGGCTGGCAACTCGGCACGTAAAAACCTACTGCCAATCATTAGCGGACCAGAGTTCCACTGTGGTGACCCCTAACCGGAAAAAGCCGAAAGACACAACATAGTCATGGTTCCAGTTAGAATAAGTCCTTCCTTCTATGTCTAAACAGTAAATATATCACCATTTCTAATATGTGCACACACCTTGCAGTGATGAAATTAATGGTGCCATGCATTGTTTCTTTTACAAAAGTGTTTAAATGTGCTACAGCAGATGTCTAGAACATTTTTTCTTTAATAGTAAGAACAAAAATCAGCTATTATTTTTTATTAACCTTTCTCCTGTCATAAGCATATTCTAATTATGTTTGAAAACATGATCTATCTCAAAACTCTTGATGGCAAATGCCATGTGCATATGTGAAGTTATTTATTTATTGTTGTGTAAATACCTATTGCTGGAGGAGTAACATATCGTTTTACATTAGCATATTTAAAATATTTGTTTATAAGAACTGTTTGTTCTAAAACAGATGTTCATAAAATCTAATTTTCTGCCTGTAGTTTACTCTCATTATTAAACGTTAAATCAGCAATGATGTTATCTCATTTGGCGTGAGCAATGTGCAGCAGTTTTCCTTTAGTAATATCTATTTTTTTATTTTATTGTGATAGCTAAAATAACTCATCATTTTGGGATTTAATAGATTTATTAAATAACCTTGATTCAAAATTTCTTTCTATTATATAAATGAGTGCATCTAAAATATCATTTTACAAATGCCAACATTATATTTTTCAAAAACAAATTAAGTAAATGAGTTTTCAAAGCTATCTTCTGAAATAGTAAGGCTCTCAGAAGTTTCATACAGCAAGAAAAAATTCAGGTCATCTATGCTTGGTATATAAAAAATCAAGTTTGTAACTACATGCCCTCTGCTGATAAATATAAAAATATAAATATGCAATCAATAATACCATGAATCTAACCCCCTTCAAAAACCTAATTTACACCCAGCTTATGATAAACAACAATTCCTACTATACCCCAGCAGTCTTACTGAAATTCGGATACAATAAAAACCTAACCTGTTCGTTCTGTTCCCTCCCACATGTAGATATACTTCACATCTTTTGGAGCTGTAAGAACATTTACAAACTTTGGTGTTCTCTCAGAACTCAGTTGGAAAAAATGGGATATGAAAAAACCACATTCTCTTGGCAAACCAGGATTTTAAATATAATTCCTAAATCTCTTAAGGGTATCCATCGCCACATCTGTGTTATAACCTGCACCCTTCTCAAATATTTTATAGCAAAGAATTGGGTCAATCCCTCAACAATAACTTGGGAAAACTTTACATTAATGGCAATCAAATATATATTTGCACATAAGTTATGCAATAATAACAAAAAGAAAAAAGAATATTTTCAGAATTACTGGTGTAGACTTTTTGACCTAATCAAAACTAAATAATCTTCCAAAATGTGGGTCACTAACACTACATTCCAGGAAATCCTCCATCAGTATCATATCTGGCCCTATAACCATTAGACATTGTTACCATCACATTTTGATTTTACAAAATATTTTGTTATATCATTTTGTTATCCTCTCTTATCCTGGCCTCCATGGTGTAAATATGTTGTAAATATGGTATAAATAGAAGTACATGGTGTAAATAGTTGTTTTTTATGGTTATACCCTCCTTACCGCTTTTCTTTCTTCTTAAGACAGTCATATATTCTTCCTTCCAAGCCACTTTCCATTTGTATCTCTAGACTTTGACTGTAATGGGTTATTGGGGATCTTTACTGCTTATATTGGTCTCTAAGATGTAAGTTCCCCTGTAAGATAACTGTTTTATAAATGCATAGTTTTTGTACTAACTGTTACATATATACCTACACTTTACTGGTTCCTGTAATGACTTACAGTTTTTCCTTTGTATATTTGAAAAGTTTGAAAAATTCAACAAAAATATATTTGAAAAAAAAAAATACATATAAATATGCGATTGACACATTTATAGAGCTAGTGGCCACTGATAACTCCTTAGTCATGGACTTCACGCGTTTGAAATAATTTCCCTTGAAAAAATGCATTTTATTGCAGTATTATTTCAGCAGTCATTGTAATTAAGGCGTTACTCTTACTCTTATAGTCATTCAAAATGTAGAACAGAGTTTTGGAGCTGAATTCTTGTAAAATATTTATGCAACGTCAGCCCACATCCACCAATGCTAATAATTGCTTTTCAGTAATAATCACATTGCAAACATACAACAGAAATTACATCTGTAATCTTATGTTTTCTTTACTACTGATACAAATAAAAATCAGTGGAATTAAATGTTGCTTCTGCTGTGTAAATCTAATCCATCCATGAAAGACCTTATACATTTATTATATGCATTTTGTTTATGCAGAAAAGAAATTGTACCTTTAAACTGATAGCTGTTTAAGTAACAGCATTGCTGTTTACTAATAAAATAATGCAAAGAACACAACAACACAAAAACATGTATTACACCACAATAATCATCTGCAGACACTCAATAGCTACTATTATGTACTTCCTCATAACTTTCAGCATCACTCTACTATGCATAAAGAACATACACATAATCATTGGCTATCAGCAGAATTGCTCTTTCGTTGTCTGCTCATCTACTTACAAATTTACCATTATCACGCAATTGATTCAAAGTATTCAATTCATATTTTAAATAATTAATCAGCTACAACCATTTTTGTTTATTCTGACTTTTTGATATATATTGACAGGCTTTAAAGTAAAACAGCTGAATTCAACTTGAGTAAACTCAGATAAGATTAAAATTGGTTGCATGTTTTAATTACATTGAAAAAAATATGGAAATCAATGAAAATTTCTAACTGTGTAAAGTCTGCTAGAACAAAATTAAGACGCTTTTGATCACCTGTTTATGGATATCAGTAAATGTAACATGCTCAGAAAAGTTAGCCATAAAATGATCTCAACTTTCATATTGGCCGTGTACTTGTATGCCAGTCTAAAATCTTGACCACGGCTGCTTTACCTTATTTTGCTTCTGTAGCCACTCGCCACTCATCTTGCCTTTCAGTGACTTTCTGTTGCTGAGTGTGATGTCCAGGATGCTGATCTTCTGTTGACTGACAAAAATCATCTGTTCCATCCCCCAGTGAAACTGATGTATTGGAAATGTAATTGATATTTGTCTTATTATTTACATTATGGATTTTTATTTGTGGAACCATTGTTTTTAATATGATTACATCTACAGTAGTTAGATACAAGTTGATAGCGTTATGTAGATATTTTCTATTGATAATGTTTCCCTTTGGGGAGCAAGACACATCACCATGGGACTAAACAGCCAAAACTTTCTCACTGAATCCCATCCATTTAAGACACTATTTATTGAGTAATGTTTGCAAACAAGTGTACTTCTCACTGAGTATCACTTTTATATTTTTCAAGTGCCTGAATCAGAGATCATGCAAGCATGCTTCCACTATGAGTCACTTAGTTACAAGTCACACAGTAATCATCTCATCAAACATGACTACTAAAGAAAACAGCCTGCAGAGAATAAATATTTTTTTTTTGCATAGGGCAAACCTCATTATACCCCGTGCTGGGGCACAAACTCTGTCTCCATACTCTGGAACAGCCTCCTCATCCATGTGAATCTGAGTCCTTCTCTAATTCTAAGTGTAACCTTGAACAATGAACGAAAAATCAGAAATTCACCCCGGGTCTGGTCCTCATGTCTCTGACAGATACAGGCAGGCAATAATGCCCAAACTATTATACCTCCCACACATACATAACCTCCAGAAAATTCCTAAAATACTCCCTCCAAATAAACACCCATGACAGAAATGAACACATTTGGGTTTGATTTTAAAGCTAGGCTTTTAAAGGCCCTAGTGGTTGTTAGTCTAGATTTTATATATCCATTCCATAGCTGCATAATCATGAAGAAGGTTGAAATATCTCATTAGAAAGTAATAACTGTCAGCAGAAAGAAATCACAAAAGCACAGATTTATAATAAAAAACAGTCACTGTGAGCTTACATTTATTAGGTAGCACTTGGAGACTTGGTACAACCTCTAAGAGCATGGAGTAGAAGCAGTAATTAGTATTACATAGTAGCAACTATTTCCCTTTATTGTGTTATACACTCTTGAATATAGTGTGCATGCATGCAATCATGAGTGTATATGTGTGTGTGTGCGTGTATGTGTGTATATCTGTGTTTTTTATATATATATATATATATATATATATATATATATATGCTTCTACTTTACATTACCAAATGTTCATAACACTGAAGACGAATTTGCTGAGATGAAAATAATAAAACTTAAAATGTAGAACCACATTGTTTTTCCCAGGGCAAGTAAATACTTGCCCAATGTGGGGAATAATGCCCTTTTTCCTACTGTAGTCTGATCCTGGAGTTGGTATATATAGTTGGGGAGTGTGGGGTAGTATAGGGTGTTGTAGTGTATTTTAGGCAAGTGTTTACTTGCCCTGGGAAAAACTAGATGGTTCGGCATTTCACATTAAATTATTCTAATCTCAGCAAATTTGTCTTCAGTGTTATGGACTTTAGGTAATGTAATGTATATATATATATATATATATATATATATATATATATATATATAGAGAGAGAGAGAGAGAGAAAGATGGATGTAGACATAGATATGATAAATATAGATATAGCTATATAACTGTATCAAATACAAATTAGTGACATACAAATGATTAATAAAAACTGAATGAATCACTAAACATTGACAACTTTTCTCCCAGCTACAAAACCCAAATTAACCATCACTTGAATAGTGGTGCTGTTACAGAAATGGTTCTTAGTAACATAATATGGGGATTCGGCTTAGGGTAGGGACAGCAACAGGAGCAGGGGTAGAGGAAGGGTTAGGGGTAGCACACATAAATACGGTGAGCAGGGGCCTCCCATACTGTTATATACTTTAAATAATACTCTTTTTTAGAAATTTCAAAACAGCCACCATTCAGAAGTATTATTGCTCCAGTCCCCTTCAGTAAACACATCACACTGAATGACATTTGATGACCTTTATTAAATTTCCATAAACATAGCTTTGTTAGCCAATATTTATTAAACTACAGCTGAAACATAATATAGCTGAATGAATTCCAACATCAGCATTCATGTAATGTTAATCAGGACAGTGTGACCTTGCTCACCCTGACCCAGTAAGCAGCGTCCATACCTCCACTCTCTTACTTATGCAGCAGCGTCCCACCACTCACTTCATTTACCATATTGAATTACACATCCAACCAAATAAGCAGTGTCCTTACCTCTGCTTGCTTATTTGTCAAGCCACCACGGAATAACATTTTCCTTTCAACTTATTGAAATGAACATCCAAAAACCAAAAGGGAAACAGAAGAGGGCACACCTGTCCCTTTTCTCCGGCCTACCCAGTTTGATGAAATAACAACAATCCCCACTTATTCTACCAAAAAAGGGGAAGGAGAATAGGTAGCAAGTTTATGCCAAAATGTGATTCCTTACCCAGTTATACTTGCATAAACCCACTAAGCCCCTCCCTACCCTTACCTCATTTCCTCCCAATCATCCCTCCTTCCCATTTAACCATTTTCTCCACCTACTCTCTCAGTCCTACTAATATATTCATCTAACCCCACTCTGAAGATGTTGCTGGACAAATTGGTTTGTTACCTAACCTCATTTGTCCCAGTCCCCTTCAATAAACACATCACACCGAATGACGTTTGATGACCTTTATTAAATTTCCATAAACATAGCTTTGTTAGCCAATATTTATTAAACTACAACTGAAACATAGTATAGCTAGGTGTATATCATAATTCCAAATGCACAAATGTCCGAATGCCCAAACTTCGAACTGGGAAGTTCGAAGTCTAAAAATAACAAAGCTGCAGAACATCAAATTCTTTCCCGGGGAAACAATTTGATGGGCCATTTCCATGGCTTTGCTATTTCCTCCACTGTGGTGCGATCTCAGAGTTGTTATATTTAAGTAGGGGTGGTGTGGGTGGTACGGCCCCCCATGTTGCAGGGCGTGGGGGACATCACCCCCCACATTAGAAACAGTATGTAGTGTTCGTGTGTTTCCGCATTTTGTACCAGAACAGCAATTTTTTTTCCTGGGAAAAAAAAAATCTCTGTTCTGAGTGTTCGGAGTTTTCAGTTTTCTAACTTTTGGGTTCGATATTTACAAAGTCGAAGTTTTGAAACTTCGACTATGTGATATAGACCCGTATAGCTGATTGATTTCCAACATCAACATCCATGTAATGTTAATCAAGACAGTGCGACCTTGCTCATCCTGACCCAGTAAGCAGCGTTCATACCTCCACTCGCTTACTTATGAAGCAGCATCCCACCACTCACTTCATTTACCATTTAAAGAATTACAGATCCGACCAAACAAGCAGAGTCCCTACCTCTGCTTGCTTATTTGCCAAGCCACCACCAAATAACACATTCCTTTCAACTTACTGAAATGAACATTCAAAAAAACAGAGGGGGAACAGAAGAGGGCACACCTGTCCCTCTCCTCCACCCACCAGCTTGACCAAGCTGTTCCCCTCCCTCTTACAAATATTTGAAGGCCTAACCACCCATAAAAGGAGGGCTAAACCAATCATCATTCAGTATACAGCATCCACCCGAAACTACACTGGATCCCTGTCATCAACACAACGCCCTGCCATATAAATACCACAAGCCCCCAATTGACTAAATGGTTAAAATAATCCAATGAGCCTCTCCAATACTGAAATAAGAACCATTAGTCTGTGTAACTTCTGTACTTTAAATAAACTCTCATTTCCACTAACTACCAATACTACATCATAAGGAGTCCCAAAACATTACTGGCAAAAGGCAACCCAAAACATTAAACCCAATGCCATGCAAAACCATGCAAGGGCAATTCCTACCATCATGCCTAGACGCAACTCTATCCCTCCCCCCATGTGTGTAACAAAATTGAAATTCCCATTCAGAATCCAACTATGCAATATAGACATAAAACATAATAACCAGGCTACACTGTTGACCAGTAAACCACCTTCTAAATGACAGAAATACCTCCATCATATAACATACTACATAAACTGTAATCCAATGAACCTCCATTTCTCAAACCATCCCCCAGAACAAAACTTGTCTTCACATCCTTCCAGTTGTCCTTCCTTCCTGACATCCAACAAACCACAAACCAACCCCCCAATTATGATCCCTAACCCACCATCTCCAGACATATTTGTAACAAATGTTAATCCCCATCAACAAGCCTAACTGAAATCCATCCCAAGGCACAACTATGGTAAACAATGTACCCACTTGTTAACCCTCACCCGAAAAGACCCAAGCAAACTGGCCAACCTGCAACTTCAGGCTTGACCACCCCCCCGAAGCTTTCTTTCCATATGTTACCTTTGCATCTATGGCGATGCCTTACCATAATGCTCCAAAGCCTAACCACCCAAATCTAACCACTCTGTCAATGCCAACCAACCCCCCACTGCATGGAACCCAACCTATTGAAATTCAACACACATAAGTCCATTCACATGTAGGCATTGAACCACTAAAACCTCAGCCTGACTATTTGAAATTCCTACTGCCATCAAACTAACTCCATCAACTTCGATGAATTCAAATATCCTGGTATTCTCCATTTCCAACCTTTTACTGCTATCATTCCAAGGCATCAGTCTAGTTAAACAATGGAAACCAATTTTCAAGCATTCCACACACACACACACACACACACACACACACACACACACACACACACACACACACACACACATACACACACACACACACACACACACACACACACACACCTCATACTGCTCTACCTACCCAACTCAAGCCCATCTACAATGCCCACTAAAATGTTACCCAACCTCTGTTTATTGTGAGTCCACTCTGCAGGAGGGCAACCTCACACCTGCTTGACCCAGCCCTTGACATACCTCATCCTCGCCTGTACCCCCACTACTCCCAAACCACACAAATTCTTAAACTCCTAATAAGGTGATTACTTGAAACCTCATTGTGGGACATTCCAGTAGCAGGCACACCCATGCCATCAGAATACGTCACCTTTCAAATCCACTTCTTTCAGGCCACTGCATGATGCCTTCTGCACTTCCCCATCTGCAAAAGAAAAGAAAAATGGTAAATTCTCAGCGCACACAAACCAAAACTTTCCTAACACTGAGGCACTGCCAAGGATCCCTGCCATCCCCCTCAAATCCTTTCTGGCGAAAGAACATTCTGCAGAAATCTGAATCAAGGTGTGGGACAATCCCCCCACCCCCTTTTAAGATTTTTATTCAGATTTCTATAAATCATATTTGCTATAAAAAATAAGGTTCTGCACAGACTATCCCCTTGATGCTCCCTCTATATTACTTTGTCTGGCAAGTTCCTAGTACATGGAATGTAACCTACTGGATTAGAAGGACAGACACTGAAATAATAAATTACAAATAGTCAAGACAGATTGCTTTGTGCTGCAGCATTAGGGAAAAAAGGGAGATACAGACATCTGTCTTACTCAGTAACCTCTGTTAGAGTACTTGACTATTATTCTGAAACTCTCAGGGAAACAATTGATGAACATGAAGTTAAATGACATTCATCTTATTTCCTTGTCACTGATGATCTAATGGAAAACGTGGAAAATATTCTAAGGCTGACAGTCAGGTTATGTACCTATGCAAAGCAGAATATACATATACCTATCTTTCTGATTCATGGTTGAAGGATACCACAGTGTCTTCAAACTGCAGAAGAGTTAGTATATTGCTTACTCTCTTGAACTTCTACTTCAGAAATTAAAATACTGAAATAGGGGCAATGCTGTCAATCAGGATAGTATAACAAGATCCTCATAAATCAGAATTTGCTATGTCTGTGTTTGCCCCTGCAAGAACTATCACTAATGATAATTTACTTTGAGATGGACAGAAGAGAACTGATATTTCCTTTCATAATAAACCAATGATGAGCAAAGTTTCAAACTCCAGACTGACAAAGCCATCTCATAAAACTCAAATGCATTTTGTAATGTCTGAAAGCTCTGACAAAAATGCAACACTGATTATATGAAATATATCTTACACCTCAATACAAGTAATGAAACAGTGCTATGTGTACAATAATCTTTACAGTGGGGACATTATTAAGTCCTTCTTGTATCAGAAAAATTCATCTGACCATTATGACCTCATTTTCTGTAAATTGTTTAGATTCATATTATTCATAGTAACAAGTGTATATTTATCAAAAGAATGTGGAGATGTTGAAGTTTTTCTGAATTAATATGACATATTTGAGAACTTTATGCAAACCACAATATGCCTGATCAGACTCTCATGATAATAATCAACTTAATATGCCACACTTTAAACTTCAGACTGAAATAAATTTGGTTTGCTATTCTGCTTTGTCAATGACCATGGTTAAGATGATGACGAGGATGATAACGTTATCACTATTAATCATCACCTTTTCTAACCACCTTAAACTGCCAAACTATTTCAGTACCTGCTTGAAAAGAATACAACATCAATCGGCCAGCGTGGTATCACACAGGACATTTTGTTCAAAGCACAATAATTTAAAACCACAAGGCTGATTTAGTCAGCAGTTTCCTTACAAGTTCAAATACCTATGCACCTCTGTACATCATACAATACTTGTTCTTTCATTACTGTCGACTGCCGTGGCATAAATTCTAAATGCTCTGGGAGAAAAACGTAACCAACATGTTGCATAAAATACAATAGTAAATAACAAGAATATCATGAATATCCGATTACCTTCCTAAAATGCAAAATTATAAAACATGCATGAGTTGCTTACATGAAATAAAACATGGTTTCCCCACAGCCATAAAGATCGACCCAGACACTTAAACCATGAGGCATAGATCTCATCTACAGAATTACAATGCTTAATATCTCCTCTCTAGGATCTCACAGTAGGTGGGGCAAGAAACAAGCAAAAAAAAAAAAACTTTATAGTCATCATATGGTGTTACACGCCAAGAACTTGAAGTATGCTGGACAAAACAAACAATACCCACATTCCAATTCACATCCTCCATTCTGCCAATATATTAAAATAACCATGCAGCTATCTTGGATCCCTCTCCAATTCTATTAATTTGTCCTTCATTTCATAGAGCTAAGGATGCAAAGATCAGTCATTACAAGGAATTTCCACCAGAAGACAATCAAAACAGAATTTGAAGTACCTCATCCCCTACCAAGACAAAACACCTCCTAGATCACTCGCCTAATCCAGTAGCATGTATTTTCCCAGCAAGTCAAGGAAGGACCGATAATCAAACAATCCCAGAAAAGGTACATGGCCAACAGCAAATGTGCACAGCTCCGTGACCAATCCCTTCACCCAGAAAGTCAAATGCATGCCATTATTTACTTCTTAATCCTCAGCAACTTAACAGAAAATCACAAATTCTGTGACAAGCAGACCAAAGCATGAATCAAACCAGTGAGACGAGAGATACTGTTCTTCTATACCTGAGAACCACTTCCACATGGATATGCCTGGAGACACTTGTGCCATACTAGCAGGGTTTGTTCTGTGAGTTATGGCACAACTAATGATCCTGACTGTATTTTACTGCCAAAGGGGCTGCAATAGTATGAGCGCATAGTCACACTGATTTTTGAAATCATGGATGGCGTGAAAATAATCAGTGATAGAGCCTCCCAAACAGCTGCACTTAAACTGAAAATAACAGCTTCACATAATGTTAAAACAAAATAAAAGGAAGTTATAAAAGAGCAACTAATATCCCCCCACCCCATGGCTTATAAAATAGCAGTTACGGGTTCTTTACATGTTATCTTGACTATTCTGTTGTGCAGTGTTATTACAGTATCCATGTAAAATATGAAGCAAATGTGCCCCTCCCAAACCTACTACCTCCTATGCTACTGCATCTGCCATTTTCTAAGGGGGCAGAGTGACATCAATAGATTAAGCCAGACACTGCTTCATCCCTGCCCCATGGTTGTTAGTGCCACACATGCATGAGCGACTAACAACCATTTTTTGCGGGGATCTCGCAACTCATGAAACAGGCACACATTCTCTTTAGGAAAGCAAAGTAGCAGCAAAAACTCCTCCATTTGCTACTACAGCACCAAATGAAAACAAAAACATAAGTAAGGGGCAAACAAAGCAACACAGCTGCAGTAGGCTAACCACATAAGACACATCTTAACTTTATTTCTAATTTTAGACTGTAGTGGTGTAGTGTTAACAAGTATAGGTCTAAACATCTACACAGTAAGATCAATGGACAAGGTTACAAAGAAGATCTCTCCCTGGACCCATATTTAAAAGTTTCAAAATAAAAAAAATTTAGATTGCACACTATTACAAATAGTACAGACTACCGGATAGCCTTTAATGGGTCTAAATTTATGAAGGAAATTCATAAATCTAGAAAAGGCAAGGCAAAATAAAATAATTACTAAGCCACACAAACCAGCCAAGAATACCCTAAGCTGCTGTTAGCAAGCATTACCCATCTCTTCCATACACAACTATTCCAAGGCCTACCTGACCACAACAGTACCTACAAATCATCTTGGACATAGAACCTGCCATAGCAAGTTCACGCCAAAATGTGATTCCTTACCCAGTTACACTTGCATAACTCCCCTAAGTTCCTCCCTACCCTTACCTAATTTCCTCCCAATCATCCCTCCTTCCCATTTAACCCTTTCCTCCCCCTAACCTCTCACTCCTACTAATATATTTATCTAACACCACTCTGAAGATGTCCCTGGACAAATTGGTTTATTAACAAACCTCATTTCTCCCTGAAAAGACTCATATTAGTAGTATAGAATGAGAGATTTTAGGTAGTCTTGCATTTTTATAAGATAATTAAGCACACTGGCAAAAATACTTTATACAAGGAATCATGGTTCTCAATAAATTCTTACCTTGAGGAGCTGTCATTGTTATTATATTAATACCAATATACCTAAGGTTATGCTTTTAAGGATAATGAAAAACATGTTAGGAAGTAATGAAAGAGAAAGATATGTATGAGGAAAGCAGTTATTAATTAGTGCGGACTTAGATTATGTGATAAGAGAACAAGAACATTATGTCCCTGAGTTGTATAACAAAGGTTAGAGCATATTTCAAAGGATTAATGTCAACAGAGTGGCAACTTGCTCAAGTGTTTATCCTTCCAGAAAATGTCCGAAACAACTTTCTGTGAACCTCAAAAGTAAGCTATTTTTGAAGGAGTAATAAGTACTGTGCACCCCACCCCCCTCCCCGGGAGAAGACACACTTCATACCTCCAATCTTAAATATTCCTACTCTGAAGCACACAACAGTGGAGAAAAAAAACTCCATTACTGGTTGAAGTTGTTTCAGTCGCTTTACTTTTATAGCTTGGCACTTGGTTAAGTAGCTATTGATCTACTAACATGTTTTTATTTGAAATATGAGAACAATTATACTGATGTTAACAAAGATTGTGAAGGAATGATTTGTTAAATAAAAGGAAATGGGTTCATAAAAAATATAAAAACTTGGTGCTTCCAAATGCTATAGTTGCAGGACATGCAAGGATGCACTACAAACTAATGCATTTATGCAACTGGATACTGAAATTATTTTTTTTTATTGACAAGTGAGTTGTAAAAAATTCTACATATGCAAGACTGACCATTAATAATGGTATTTCATACAGGAACAAGGAGGTCATAACATCTCTGTGCTCCTCCCTTATCAGACCCATTATCGAATACAATGCCCCCTTCTGCATGTACCTTGCCAAGTACATGCAGCAGATGGAGAGACCACAGAAGTTCCTGACAAGGAAAATCCAGGGTATCAAACACCTATCCTATACAGATAGGTTAAAAGCCCTGTCCCTCTACTCAGTCTCACATAGACAGCTCAGAAGTGACCTGTGTCTGGCATAAAAGGCCATCTCAGACCCTTGATGGAGTTGCTGCATATTCATAAGAGAAACTCCACTCAAGCAACACACACGCAAGGGCTTAACCTGGTCTGTGACATTAATAGAACTTGTTGGTGGGATAGATTTGTGTCCCAAAGACTCCCCCGTCTGTGGAATAGACTCCTTCTCCATGTCAAGCAGAGTACTTCTCTAGCCTCTTTAAGAGGAACCTGAATGACAGGATGGGAAAAAGAAAATACACCCCTGGGATCCCACCTGTGTCCCTGCTGGACAGGGGAAACAGGTGCTGACTTTGAGGGAACATGGGTGAAATTCTTGGCTAGGCTTATAAGGGCCTCCGGGCAAATAGCCTAGTCTCATCCTATGAACCTATGAACCTATATATATAGGTATAATCTGTCTCTTTCTCTCTCTCCCGCTCTCTCTCTCTCTCTATATATATATATATATATATATATGTGTGTGTGTGTGTGTGTGTGTGTGTGTGTGTGTGTGTGTGTGTGTGTGTGTGTGTGTGTATTTATATGTCAGGTTAGAGGGGCATTATTGCCAGGGACTGAAATATTTCTATGCATGTATGTACAATAAACTCTCGGTTAACTGGCACCCATGGGGATTGGTTGATGTCAGATAACTGTAGTTTCTGGTTGCTTGAGAGTTACTTTTAAAAATAGGCCTGACTAATACTGTACCCTATACTATTTGTTTATTTTGACTTGTTCTTGGTTGAG
The DNA here is from genome assembly GCF_019279795.1 of Protopterus annectens. Taxonomy (NCBI): domain Eukaryota; kingdom Metazoa; phylum Chordata; order Ceratodontiformes; family Protopteridae; genus Protopterus; species Protopterus annectens. Next base: position 1,655,926,129 of record NC_056728.1, on the reverse strand, counting down.
GAGAGACGGGATTTATTCTTATCTTCCTTTTTAAAATTGTAAAACTCTGAAAACGTAAGGTATGTTTCTGTGGGGGGGGGGGGGACGACAGAAAGTGCAACACATGAAAATTGTACTATATTTCTTTGATATTTTTTTCTGGTTGCTTGAGAGTTCTAGTTGCTTGAGTTCTGGTTAACTGGGAGTTTACTGTATGTAACGTAGTCTACATTATATAATTACATAACAGAAAATAGTAGGAAATGCAGAAGCAATAATGCTTTATATAGATATGCTTGTAAATGCGGGAATGTATATAACTAAGTCCCAGGCATTGTAGTGCATGCCTAATGAACAAAGTCACATTAATTAAGAGAATATTTCATATAGCAAAATAAATAAATAAATATAGCTATTTTATTGCTATCAAAATCTAAATGGCAATACAGGCTTAATGCAAGTATGTAATATGGCTTAAAAGATGTTACTAGTGTACAACCTGTACTTAAATTGCATAGAGCAAAGAAAATAGTACAATAATGTGAGTTTTTAACATTAATGATGATGTGATGCATGTAATTGCTCACACATATGAGTTCATTACATGTGATTACTTGTATGACAAAAAAGGCAGTTTAAAGCCATAACTGTTTTATCTGTTTTATCATAATATCTTAAATTAATGCTGATTGTCTTTTTAGTCTTTTTTTTATATCTTGTATTACTTATCCAGCAGCCAATGTATGACAAAATATTTAAGTATGCTAAATAATGCATTTCAGAAACATCATGGAGGAAACTTAGGTATACTATTAATTTCAGAGGTGAAAAAAAAACTTCTTTTGAAAGAAAACTGAAATGTAAGGATATGAAAAATATAGTCGTATAACACTTTAATAGTTCCATACTAAAAAGTAGTCTTCATTTTAGAAAACAGTGGAGAAAGCATGCTCACCTTGTTTTAGGTTGTGTAGCAAATATGTATACTTTAACTAATAGCAAAACTGGAAACTGCAGATTCTATGTGCTTTCACTGTGAAGGTTAACACAATAGTATTGCAGGTACGTCTGAACTTCTGCACTTACAGAGAGGGAAATCTGACAGCAGAAGTCACCCAGAAACAGATCCAGGGCACTAACTTGCTGTACAGCAATCAAACTTGCAGACATTTAGAGGCCACTGTGAATAACAATATGTATCTCTCTTTTTCACTCTCTCTTTTTTATTGTGTCAATACTGTTTAAACAAGCGGCAGCTACTTATAATGACAAAGGGGTACTACAAAGCTTTTGCCTCCCCACATTAAAATGTTTCTTAGAATATCTGATTTATGTTTTATATGGTGGATGTAAATGATTTGGTGTCACTGGGTAGGTATACATTTTATTTGCCTTGTATTCACTGAATAAATGTATTACATACATGAATTTATATTTAGGTTGCAACAATTTGCTGTTAAAGAGAATCACTTAATAGCTTTTTTATGATTTTTTTCAAAATGCATAGTTTTCAAATTGCTACTAATAACATTTGCTTTAAATGTGGACAATTATACCAATATACTTATACTGTGAGTGGACAAAGTTCACTAACCTGAGAATTGGAAAGTCCAAACTTGACCTCCCCACACAGAAAAATGGAAAAAGACGTAATGATAAGTGATTTCTGCAGGTAGTAAAGATCCCCCTACGCCCCACCCCACACCAGCCTTATATATACAAATTCTGTTGCTGCACCAACTTGAAGAAGGGAGAAATTATCCCTGAAAGGAGCATCACTGCCCACACAGCTCACAGTCAGTGATTTTCTATGAAGGAGGTCTAACCCAGGCTTGTTGAGCCTCAGGCAAATGTCGCTTGAGAATTCAATCTTTCTCTGCCAGCATTGTAACAAGATCTTCATATATCTTAAGCCGATAATGCAAAGCATAAGGTTGAAATACTGAATGGGTATAGCCAAACCCTGTCTTTGTAATGGTAACTTTATTAAAAAGACACAAGTGTCAACTATTTTTTCATAATATAATAGAAATGATTTCTAAGGGGACTTTAAGATTATGCTGAGTATTAATAGCCTGATATTTTGGGCTTGAAATTAATAATTGCATGCAAGAATGATGTCAGGAATGATTTACAGTAACAGACAGGCATCAAGCCAGACATTTCTGGTCAGAATACATTTACCTGTGTTACATTGATTAATAGCTTTTTCTTCACTAACATACACATAGAACATGTTGGCATTAATCTTCTTCAACCAATGAATAACCTACTTTGAATATATTCTTCCTCTGCAAGTCAAGTAATGCAACACACTGACAAATTTAAAGCTACTGTGGATACTTTCATGAGCAATAATCAATTCACCTTAAGGTACGTAGCATGGGCACCCCTGTTATCAGGGACCCCAACTCTTCTAGCTGGAAAGAATGCCAAGTATATTTCTATGGACCTATGAACTTATTCATGTTCATTCTGATGTAAAATTAAGCAGTGCCACATTCAAAGGGATGAATCTCTATATAGAAGAGCATGTCTTTTAATTTGTACAGTGACAAATATTTGCATTTATTAAGACATGCTCATTGGTTCTCAACACATTGCAGTGAAGACATTTCATTCAGTCAGAAAACTAGATTTTGCTGGCACAACTCAAGTAAAGTGAGTTCATTTTTTTTGGGGGGGGGAGCGGGGAGACTTACCACACTTTGAAATGGTATTACAATGCAGTTACCAAGGTAGTAAGAGCTACATGAAAACAAATGTGTGAAAAATCAATTCTGCAGTACCATTATTTTATGGTATAAATGGCTTTATCTCCAGAGAAGTATGGCCATCTTGCTAATCGATAACAATAAGTAAGCAAATTAATAGTAAGAAAGAAAGAAGCCAAGTATCATCTAGCTGAACAAAACTATGCTTTCTGAGAAAATGCCAATAAAACAGTAATATCAGTGCTATATTTGTTGGTGATTGAATAGTGGAAAATACTTCATCTAGAAACATGGCTCCAATTTATGCCATATATCAGCTAAAGTATCTGTTTGAAAATATGGTCTTCAGAATACAATAAAATCAACTCTAATTAGGGGAAAACAGAGAAGAGTATAATCATTGTACCATATCAAACAAAATGCACAGAATTATTAACAGTGTATCTTATTAGAGATAATGCAGACAACCCCAATAAATGGAATAAAACAACCTATGACTGCATTACTTTATTTCTAACTGTAAAGTTAACCAAACATCTAATTATAATCATAAAACTTAATAAAAATCGCAAATAAATATATCATGATGAACAAAAAATAAAATTAGCTGTAACACTAATCTTTATTCTTATCATAATCCTTACTCCAGGCTTATATCTAACCCCAAATCTAAACATAACCATTTTAGTGATGACAATCAAACCAAGACCTTAGTAGTAGACCAGGATGACCTCCTCAGCTCTAACCCTAATGTGACTGCCTTGATGAATTACTACTACAATAAGCACTTTTAACCAAGAGGAATTGAATTCAGAATAGAATTGATCATGGAGTATATAATTCAGTTACAACTTCCACTGAAATCATATGTAACACAGAGTAATTAAATAAATTACTAATGATGAAACACTATTCAAATAAGTATCCTTATCACTGTCAGGCATTTGTAGATCATCAGTCACAGCTTAAAAACAAAGTTACCTGCCCATTTTCTTTCTATCTACCTATCTATCTATCTATCTATCTATCTATCTATCTATCTATCTATCTATCTATCTATCTATCTATCTATCTATCTATCTATCTATCTATCTATCTAAATATCTATATCTATCTATCTATCTATATAAATATCTATATCTATCTATCTATCTGTCTGTGTGTGTGTGTGTGTGTGTGTGTGTGTGTGTGTGTGTGTGTGTGTGTGTGTGCGTGTGTTTGAGTTTTGCACATTTGTATATGTGCATGTGAGGGAGAATGTGCTGAATCTTACAAATAAACAATACAGACACTCCATCTCTCTTTCTGTTTTGATTTCTATGAATTTTCTCCATTAGAAGATCCTTGCTTTGCAATGTTGAAATGACTGCAATATTGTTAACCAAATAAATGAGGAATAACTGGAAAGCTGAAAAAACATCACTATACCGTTAAAGCTTATGAGGACTGATGTTAAATCATCCTTTTTTATTTTGATCAGATACAGATAAATGTAACTCATTGCTTTGTTATTAAGCTATCTAGGTAAAAAAAAAATCATCTGTTTTTTTTTTCTTTAAAACTCAATAGTCTGCTCTTCATATTACTCAGGCATGCATGCTTTGCCATACTGTTAACGCAGTTGAAAAATTCAACATATTTCCTGGTTTGGAAGTCTTTTTAAGTAAATACATATAAGAATTTACTTTTTCATAAATTTACACAATGACGTTTATACTTCCTTATATTGTCTACATATTGGCCCATATATTATGCAGTAAGTAAATTATCTATATCAAAAAGGTCCAATCTGCAGTGACAGTTTAGTTCTATATTTATAATAATGCAAATCAATTTACACTGGATGGGCTTTGGTGGCAAAGAACTTGAAATGATAAATGTAAATGCAAATGGTATTATAGTTTATGAAGTATCCCCTTTGTTTACCACACATCGAAGAATTGTTATAAGATCAGTATTATCTCTTCTGGAATCTACTTTTTTTTGCATCAAAGCATTGGTTAAATTGAAATTAGGTATCACTCAAGGTATGAAAATCAGTTATCACACATTTTTCAGGGAACTATTAGAAAAAACGTTGTATGGTCAGACTTGCAGTATAACCCCAACGGGGTTAGAGACATGCAGGATCAATACGGTTTCTCTTTTTCTGGCTCATAAGGGTAAATTTGCATAACAGAAAATGCCATTTCCAGCATTAACTATCCCACTACTCTGCAAATATTTGTTGACCATTCCACTGAACCTTTATGAGTCTGAGTTATATGATTGTTACGTTATTTCTTGAAATACGTATGATGACAATATAATCATTTCATATGTTTGTGACATTCATCATTTTGTCATTTTTTTTGTCAAAAGAAGAAAAATAAAATATGATGTTTAAAAATATTCTTTTTCTTCCACGCCTATGTTTGTCTCATTTGGACATCCCTGCACCCACACTACTCTATCAATATGAGTTGGTTGCAAAGATTTCAAGCCTGTGTAAACTAAAGCACTGCTGGTGATTCCCCACTGAGTGAAGAAAGTAAACATATATATATATATATATATATATATATATATATATGTATATATATATATTTTGTCCACGACTAAAAGAGCTGCATTCTGGTTTACTTGCTCCATTTTGCTTTCTGTTTTAAGAAATCTGCTTGACCTTTTATTTTGTTCTACATGAGGAATAGACACAAATTATCTAGGCTAGGCACATTTCATATGCTTTTTAATTTGTTAAATTGTCTCTTGAGTGATACTTAAATACATAGTGAAATTCTGGGCATTTGTCTTTGTTTGAAAAGATTTCAAGCCTGCATAAACTAAATCAATGCTGGTGATTCCCTGCTGGGTGAGGAAAGTAAACATATTTTATTGTCTGAGACTGATAGAGCTGATTTATGTTTTACCTGCTCCACTCTTTCTGTTTTAAGAAATCTACTTGGCCTGGTGTCTTTGTTCTATGTGAGAGATAGACAAATTATCTAGGGCAACACATTTCACGTGTTTTTACATTGGTTAAATTGTCTCTTGAGTGATACTTAAATACATTGTGAAATTATGGGCCTTTGTCTTTGAAAAGATTTCAAGCCTGCATAAACTAAAACAATGCTGGTGATTTCCTGCTAGGTTGTTCCACTCTTTCATTTATTGATCTGCTTTTTAAATCTGGTGAGTTTAAGCTGCCCACCCCTACAGTAAATTGAGCTTAATAGGCTCTCTTTCTACTCTGCTGTTGATATCTTGAATTATTTACCTTTCCTTGTGCTTATATTGAAAAAGTGCATTTTCCTCTCATTGTCTGTTCTACTGATTTACTTGATCTGAATTCATTATCTATCTAGCTATTGGATAAATTATTGTGCTTTTATACTCTAGCAAGCACTTGTTTTCACATTGAAAGGTCAGTGGATTTTTCATCTAGTGCACTGGTCTGTTTAGGTTGGGAAAACACTTGAGATTTCTGAATGCATTTTTATTGGCTGGATGGCTTATTAACCAGCTTGTCTTTAGTGCCTTTATATATTCTGTACAGTTAAGTGGATCCTGGCTCATTTATACAAAGTGAAGTACTTTTATTGAATAATCTCAGTTTTATAAGCTGTTTAAAGTACACTACTGTAGCCATATCTTTAAGTTTGTTTGTGGTAGCATTTCATATCTTTTAAGTTTGTTTGTGATAGCATTTCACTCCAAACACTCCTTACTGTGCATTTTTCATTAGTAGGACTGGTATTATTCATCTGCTGCCAGTAGGTATTTACGCTATCTGAGCTGGAAAACACACAAAAGAACTCTAAGTATTTGTTTGCACTTCTCTTATTACTGTGACTGTACTTTATCAGCTATTTTTTGTTATTTTTGCACTTTATAGCAACAGTACTATCTCCTGCTGTTTTATGTAGTTAATTGCACTTTATTACATTGTATCTGTTAGTTGCAGGGCAATTGTCGATAGTTTGTGTGCAGTGCAGTCGTAGATAGTTTCTGTGGTCTTGTTAAAGTTGGGCTATAAACCAGCTATTGTACATTAAGAAAATGTTTTTCTATATTCTTGTGGCAGAAGTGTGGAGATCAAACCTATCTGAGTTGGGGACTGTTGGGGAAAGGCTCACTGTGTGCTTTCTAAATTGGTAGTTACCTTAAAACTTGTTACTTTTTACTAGTATTTAAGCCTCTCATTTGTGCAGTGCTGCTCTTCTCTCAGTGGCAGTTAGCAGTGCTCTGTATGGATGCAAAAGCCTATAAACTAAGTTTTTCCCCTAAACAGCTGTCCGCGAAACCCTTCCAAGCTTCTCTGCTCTAAGAGCAATTTAGTTGTGCACTGACCAGGGTTGCCTTATTGATCAACCTTAGCCTACACAAAGTATAGGTCCCTATTGTAGTCTCAGTACTACCAGCACAGTCCTGTCAAATCAACCCATTCCCCTCTTTAATAAAACATACAGTAAGAGCCTACTGTAATGGATGGGCAGTTTCCCATTATTGCTCTGGCCAGCCTGATAGACATGGGCATCCTAGCAATTGTCTCACATATACTGACAATCACTTACTCCTGAAGCAAGCAAATACTTTATGTGAAATATATAGTTACACTATGAAATTGGAGGCAAGGCTCTCACATAAGGTCAAATCAAATGCCAAACAGGTTGTCGGGGCACACACACATTTCCCACACTAAATAAGGACCCAACACATAAACCCACATATGTGGAGATATTTACTAGTAACTAACCAAAAGATTAGAGACATCCCAAATGGAAATGACTTACACACATAACAATGCAAAAAAACAATGACAACACATAATAACACACACACCAGTGTCTCAACAAATATGCCCATAAGGCATTACACCACAAAACCTAATGCATTGGTCATAGTTAACTCCATTGTGAGACACATGGAGATTCCCCTCTCCAGGCTGGATAAGGAGCAGGTTACAGTTAGCTGCCTGTCAGGTGCCAGGCTCTAACAAGTCATTCAAGCATTCAAGTCACTCAACCACAAATAGTGGTGTGACTCTGCCATAGTCCATGTGGAGGTGAATGACGTAAGACATACCTCACTGGACTATATGAAGAGAGACATGACTGAGCTCTCAGATTATGTGTCACAGGTAGGTATAAGCCTAGCCTTAAGCAGCATTCTACTTTCTCCGAGGATGATGCCACAATACAAACATACAATGATTGACTTTAACAACTGGATTCGTTTTTGGTGTCAGTCCAAGGGGATCCAATATCTGTCAGCCTGGGAAGACATGGTCAACAGGCCACACTGCTTTGCCAGAAATGGTCTGCACCTGTCTCCTCTAGGCTTTCGTGGATACTGGCAAAGACATTAGCCACCCGGATTGTTCCTTTTTTATGCAGTGTCAAAATAACCACCCTCCAAACATAACAAAATTCTCTTTAGATAAACTCAAGGTACTGCTGCTTAATGCTAGGTGTTTAAACAAGAAACTGCATTCACTGAAAGCAATACTCACTTTGGAAGATGCTGATATCTGTACAGTCACAGAAAAATGGTTCAAAGGCATGGAAAACACCCCAGTTGTTCAGGACTACAATGCCTTACATACATTCAGACCACAAACTGAGCATGAAAGAAGCAAAGAAGGAGATGTATCCATCTTCATTAAGGATAAGTACACCTTGAGACTGGTCAAACAGTATGACTCTCTTCAGCCATGTTCAACTAACTATAGGCAAAGCCCCCTACCACATCGTATCTAGCTGTAGGTCCCCCACCATGAATCATAAAAAGCATACTGCATACCTGGACATACTGGAGTCACTTGCCTTACAGCCCATCACCTTACTCATGAGTGATTTTAATTATCCTATCATTGACTGGGAAACATAAAGGACTGCAAACATGCTGACTCAGAGGTACTTGGATTTTGTCAATGCAAATGCTCTGTAACAGTTAGTCAGCAAACCCACAAGAGGCTCATATATCATAGACATAGTACTCAGTAACATGGGATAACATTGCACCACCGCAGTGTGATGTCCTTCTTGGTAAGACTGGACCATAAATCAGTCTCGTTCCATGTATTTATAAGACCAGATACCCCATCAAGCTCAAAAATGCTTAAGGATTTTTCAAAGACAAATTATCTCCTACTATGTGATAGTATAAGAAGTTTCAAAGCCCCCTCAAACACTGATAATATGGACTCCTATGCAGAGGTGTACACCAATGCCCTGTATAACCATTTAAGGAGTTATATAGAATTTGGCTGTACCTGACCATATTAAAACCAGGTCTTGCCAAAAAAAAACAAGCCACCCTGGTGGACCCCTAGTATAAACAGGCTGTACAATAAGAGAAAGAAACTAATGTCCAAGAATAAGAAGTAACTGGCTCAGCAGAGGAAGAAATCCCTCTCTAGCTTAACCAAACAAATCAGAGATCTTGGCAAGTCCTCCAAAGGTAATTACAGAGCAAAAATAGCCTTCCTAGCTAAAGCATTCTTTAACTACATCCGGAATCTAAAACGGAATATGCAGCTATGTGCTGGACTGGTTGTGGATGGCACCATCCATACTCAACCAGAGGTAATAGCCAACCTGCTAGCTGACAGATTTGGAACAAACCTTGCCCCCCATCACCTCCAGTCATCCTCAGGTCATCTCAGTGCTCTCCATGGCCCAAAACTATGGCATCAGTGAGACCAGACAACATCCCAGGATGCCTTTTAAACAACTTAGAACTTGACCTAGCAGACCTACTTGGATCAATGTTTAACCACAGCCCGTGAACTGGATATGTCCCGATGGAATGGAGGACAGCAACAGTAATCCTTCTGCACAAAGAGAGACCATCAACCGACCCTGGGAATTATTGGTCCATAAGCATGACTAACCTCATCTGCAAGACCATGAAAAGAACCATTATGCCCCTATTAACAAGGCCATAGGTAATCTCCAAACTCTGGAACCAATCCACTTCAGATTTGTTAAAGGTAGATCATGCCTGTTAAACATGGCTGACTTCTTTGAGAAAGTCACCAATGCCCAGGACAAGGGAAAAGGATAGTGCACACCACCTATCTTGACATAGCCAAGGCATTTGACACCATCCGCTAGTCAGATATTACAGAGAAACTCTCACAACTGGGAATTACCCCCTACATTACCAGATGGATAGCCAGCTAGCTCATTAACAGGATGCATACTGTAAAAGTGGGCAACTTCACCTCTATCAAAAGACCAGTCACCAGTGGTGTAAAACAGGGTTCTGTACTGGGTCCCTTAATGTTCAGAATTTATTTCTCAGAAGTCAGACAAAATTGGATAGCATATGGCTGATCAAGTTTGCTGATGTTTGAAAATTGGAAGCAATCATTGTGTTCCTCAATGATGTTAATATACTGCAGACAGGGTTAACACAGACAAATGGCTGGTGCCAAAGCCACAGATTAATGCTAAATGGAAAAAAATGCATTATTACTACTTTTGAGGAAAGCTGACATCCCTGCTAATTACATTATAGACAGCACCCCCCCCAAGTGTAGACCCAGTGGTATATATATATATATATATATATATATATATATATATATATATATATATATATATATATATATATATATGTAGGGGTACATTCCCTACATTAGAATAGTGAATTGTGGTTGTTGGAACAGCAGTTTAATTTCAGAAGTGATAAGACAGTATCATCTCTTGCAGTCCAGAGATTTATTTTTATTTACTATTTGCTCACTGGGTAAGTGGCCTGGTTTAGTGACCATTTTCAGCCACGACCAAAGCTTAAAGAGCAGAAAATACATCACTGTCTTTCAGTTAGCAACAGTATATACAAATGAGGACATTGCAAGACTGAATGCAGAATAGTAAGACTGAATGCAGATAGTTCAATTATAAATTTCTAAAAGTCATTGCATTTTGTTTGACCTTTAACTGGTTTTCATATTGCAGAATTGCATTTTGTTCTTGAATAGAATGTTTTATAGAGGAAGTGAAAAGGCAGACACTCCCTATGAATCCCTTTTTTAATCTGCTGGCTTATTAATTAATTGCTCAGACTGAATCTGCTTTAAAGGTGACTGATTAGCATCACCTAAATCTTCTTGCCTTCCCTCCATCAAGATGACACACCAGCCACATGTTTTGTACCTAACTGGTTGAAAATTCCACTCCTCCTGGATGACTGCAAAGGTGTATCAAAACAAACATGGCTAGCAGCATCCATTAAAATCACTAGACCGTTTCACTGCTTAATAATCTTAATAATATTGGTGTCCTTCACTCCTTGGCATGACTTGTTACACCATCAGAGAGTTTTTGGTATCTGATACATTTTAATGCTTACCCTTTATGCTTAGAGTATTCACAGTATTTCGTGTTACATAAATGTCATTGCTTTTCAGTAACTTTCCTATCGTTAACATGACATGAATCGAAACACTGCACTGCTTCTTACTGCCTATATTCTGCTTATCATGCCTGCTTCATTCATACAAAACCATTTTATTATTTGCAGGGACAGTCTTAGTTAAACTAGTACCCTAGGACAAAAGGCTCACTGATGCCCCCCACTGACTAACCGATTGTGGCATGCTTACACTATCCAGATTACTTTTTTCTGTTTTTTTTTACTCTTCAGTTTTTTTTCCTACAGTTATTCATTCATTCATTCAACATGGTCTGTCAAAATAAGACTGCACTCTGATAACTGAGGAGGAAACTGTGGAAGAAACAGCTGCATTAAAGCAGCTTTCTAAATGGTCTGACATGTATTTCCATTTTTTAAACAACCTTTTTAATCCCATGATTGATTAAACAAAAAAACATGATTGAAAGAAGGAAATGCAGTCTTTCTCTTCAACTTTATTTTTTCTTGCTTCATTTTGGAACCCAGACTGCACTGTAATAACTGCAATAGAAACATCTGCATCAAACCATGGATCTGGGGACGTAGCAGCCTCCAAAATCAATAAGATGTCCAGATGTTCTGAGATGCATTTCAGAGCTTTTTATTTTAAACAGCTATTTGATCCAATGATGACCTGAGTTAAAACCATAATTAAGGGAAAAAATCAGTTTTCCTCAAACTTAGCTTTTTCCTGTATCCTTTAAACGCACCTCAACTAAACAAAACCATATTTTAATAACTAAACTAAGCTGGGGATCTAGGGTTTACTAGGCACCCAGAAGACTTGGGGTTATAGATTTTCTGAGCTGTATACAGCAAACAACAAAACAAGCGAACATGAGAATGCCGAACGAATGTCTGGAAGCAACAGTGTCATACAGGTAAGGTAAACCTAAGTGAACAAACCTAAAGTAAAATACTTTTCTAGAGTTTTTTGCAGGGGGGGCAAGCCTCCCTGCACCCCCCACGCCCCCCTACTTAAATATACCAACTTCAAGACCGCACTACAGTGGGGAAAAATCCACTTATTACAACTTGGTGTGTGAGTGACACCAGTCTCAGAAGTTGTCAAGCTTGGGGTATTCTGTGATTTACGTCTTTTTTTTTTTTTTTGAGAGATGACTGCTAAATTGAGCAAGTGACAACAACCTCAGTTACTTTCATACAGGCAAACACCACCGTGCAGTTATAGATACTTCTGTGTGCAGACCAGATATCTCACTGTGATAAAAGATGATGACCATGCAATATATTTCACCTTTGTTTCAAACAAACAGTCACCACACATTAAAATAATGCCATGATGCTTCACATAATCACATTACTCCCACAAAGCCAAAATAATAAGCAAACAGCAACAAGCAGCTAATAATTTTCTTCCACATAAGACAGCCACAGCAATTATACCTAGTCTGTCTGTGCAAATCAGATGCCCAGTTGAGTACTCCATCTTACTCTCACAAATGTACACTAGTCTTGCAAAGCCAGACTGTGACTATTTAAACTGAGCAAGTGACAGGATCGGTACCATTGATCAAGCCAACCCCAAACCCCACCCAGTAGTTATAGCCACAACATCTGGTGGCTATATAATATTATTTCACCTCTACCACAGTCCACAAAAACACGTTACCAAACCTTAAAATATTCCAATCAAGTTGCCCAACTCAAAGCACAAAGCTTGAGAAATATTGTCAAAAGATATCTGGTTGAGTACTGCCAGTGTTGTTGTAAAAACAGTATTAATACTTATCTCACTGCACCATTCTGTCACCAAATATTCACACAAATCACACATCCAAAAATAATTGACAGCATTATTTCAAAAGCAGTAATACAACTTAACTGACTGTGCCATTCCTTGATCTCTGCCAGACATTTGAAGAATCCTCCTGATTCTCATACATACATATATATATATATATATATATATATATATATATATATATATATATATATAGCTAGATAGATAGATATAGATATAGATATAGATATATAAATATAGGACTATCTGTATCTATATATCTAGATGGGTTTCCTGCAAAAGGTCAAGTGTGCCTGTTTGGTTGAAAGCTGTTTAGTCGACCATTTATGATCTACTAAACAACTGGTCATCAGGTGTCTGACAGTGTACAATTCTTGGGGTTGGGGAATGTACCCTTACCCCATATTTGTGAGATCTTGGAGTTACAATGTATAATTAGCAGGGGGGCTTGTCTTTCTGCAAAAAAATGTATGTTTTTATTTTATATTTTCTATTTTACATTAAATCTTGCATGTGTTGAGACTGTTTTTGGTTCATGCATAGTTGCTTGTCAGGGATGGCATTTATCACATTTTTACAACCATGTTTTTCATGTCAACGTGGAGTATATTCTGTGTTTTTCACAACCATATATATATATATATATATATATATATATATATATATATATATATATATATATATATATATATATATATATATATATGTGTGTGTGCATATAGATAGAAAGAACTATAAATATAGAAAGATACAGAAGGATACAGAGAGAGAGAGAGAGAGAGAGAAAGAGAGATAGACACAAATAAACAGATATAGAATATATAGATAGTTAGATATATAGGTTCATAGTTAAGTACTAGGCTAGTTGCCCTTGCTGGCCATTTTAATCCTAGACAATTTATTTTTAGTAGTAGAATTAACCTATTCAGTTTGGTGTTAGACTGGTCTTATCTATGCCATGGTTGATAATTGTATATTACCCCTAGAGAGAATAACTAGGATCATACCATAGATAACTTGAGGGGACCCATGCATGTGATAAAGTATTTAGGATCTGCATCTGTCCATTATTAGTACCAGTGGCAGTCCTGGGGTAAATATTTCTGTTTTTCATCCATAAATCCAAGTTGTGCTTGAATATGGACAAGGGCGAGCTTTGTTTTACATGGATAGGGAGTCTGTTCCAAAATAATATCATCAATCATAATAAAAAAAAACCTTCCTTAGAGTGCCTTTGTTCCTACATTTGAACATTGAGATGTCATGTCAATACTCCCATGACCTTGCAATGTTTAAATGTACCTTCACATAAACTGGAGCACAACCTTCTTACAACACACACTCTGATGTAGCTGCATTTTCTTTTATACAGGCACTTTATTTATTCATTTTTAGAGCAAAGAAATATTGCTTTAATAAATCAATAAGATGGGAAAGCGTGCCCCTACAAGGACAGTGTACTAGGCAGCTGCCTAATTCTGCTTTGCATATCACCAGTCATGACTGCTTTGTTCAATCCCAGAATGCCATCTGCTATAGCCTGAATGCACATGATCTTTGCCAAGTCTGCTGCTATCACTGGATTTCATTTGGTATATGTGCAATAATTTTTTCATTGTCTGGAGACTTAAAGTAATTTGGTTAGCTATTTTTTGTTACATTTTAAAGTGCATAACTCATTGTAAATACTATTTTCTTGTTTAAAATTATAGCATTGCCATCATGTATTTCATATCACATTATTATTAATTAACAGCATGCCTTCTTCTTCACAAAGAAACTACAATTCACAGCCATTATCAACCACTTGGCTCATTTTCTGCCTCATCTTAGTCTTCCATATGATAACAGTTTCCACAAGAAATTGTTTTGTACATGTTCTTGAAAAGTGTTTGAGCATATTGTTCAATGCAGGTAGAAATACATAGGTTCATAGGTCCATAGGTGTTTTCTAGGCTAACATCCACAAGGGCCTTTTTAAGCTTAGCCATGCATCCCAAATCTTTGACAAGTTCTGATACCCTTGATAAGTGTAAGCATGGTCATGGGAGATTTACAGGTTACCTGTGTCCATTAGAGACATAGCTGCCAAACCAGGGATGAATTTCCAGTTTCCCATCCAATTGTCAAAATTGCATTTGAATTGGGTTAGGGAGGAACTCTGCTTCACATTGATGGGGAGCCTGTTACATAGATGGGGTAGCCTCTGGGATACATACCTATCTCTTCAGCAGGTCCTATTTCTATCACAGGCAAGGTTTAAATCTTTAGAATGGGTAATTCTGGTGCTGTTTGTTTTCTGGATATGCAAGAGGTCCATCAGAGTGGGGTCTCACAATGCCCTGTATGCCAGGCATAGATCTCACCTCAAAAGCATGTAGGAGACAGAATACAGGGATAGGGCCTTGAGGTGGTCTGCATAGGACAGTTTACTTATGCCCTGTATTCTTTTTAGTGAAGAACCTCTGTGGACATTCCAATTGTTGGATATGCCTAGTTAGGTACATACCAACAGGGGTATTGTATTCAGTGATAGGTCTGATGAATGTTGAATACATTGTAATAGTAACTTCCTTGGACTTAGATGCCATACCTTTGTTTCTAATTTGTGCAACATAGAATGATTTCCTCACCACAGTAGATATGTGATGGTCAAAGGTTAGGTTACTATCTATGGGTGACCCTAAGTCCCTGACTACTGGGTCAACTCTAAGGGTTGTGTTGTCAATATGATAGTTACCAGGGATGGATAACTTCCCAAAGTATACTATTATGCATTTCTTGGCATTTAGTTTTAGTCCATGGCTCTGACACTAGATGTTTGTCTGTGTCAGCCCCTCCCGGGGAACATTTATGTCAGTGTGAGATTCATTGACACCCCCTCATTTGCAATCATCTGCAAATTTAGTCAGCCAGAGACCACTGACATTAGCCTTGTCTTCTGAGAAGTAAATGCTAAAAAGGAGTGGTCCAGGGACTGATTCCTGAGGGACCACACTTATGACTGGCCTCTTTGCAGAGGTGGACTCCCCAATTCTAACTTCCTGGGTCCTGTCTGTGAACCATTTAGCTATCCACTGGGTGACATATGGGTTTGTACCTAACCTCTTGAGTTTGTCAACAATGCCCGAGTGGGGTATTGTGTCAAATGCCTTGGCCAGGTCAAGGTAGGCAGTGTGAATGATTTTGCCCTCATTCATTGCTTTGGTGATCTTCTCAAAGGAGTCCACCAGGTTGAGTAGGCATGATCTGCCCTTGAGGAAACCAAACTGGGTTGGGTCCAGTGTCTGGAGGTTTACTATATCACTGTTGATCATCTCCATGATAATTCTATCCATGGCTTTACATATATGACTGGTGAGACTTATGAGACTGTAGTTTCCATGGACTGTAGATGGCCCATCTTTGTGTAGAGGGATGACTATTGCCTTTCTCCATTCATGAGGCATGAGGCCTGTTTGGAGGCTACTGTTATACAGTGATTCCAGATGCCCAGATAGGTCATGTTTCATGATATTTAGAAGGCATCCTGTGATATTGTTTGGGCCCATCGATACAGTGTTCTTGATCTTAGAGAGAACATTAAGGACCTGTTCCCTAGTGATAGCAGGGGGAGTTATATTTAATGATATTTCCTGAGGGAAGGTTGAGGGGGGAGAGAGGGGTAAAGTTGAAGCTGAATTTATCAGCCAGGAGGTTTGCTATACCTTTATCACATGTTCTAGTGCCTTTAATATTTTCAATATTTTCTTTGTGCCTCATTAAGATACCAGTAATCCATGACTCCTGTTTTTTTTCTGTTTAGCTGTCTGTATTCTTACTGTATTCTTAGTGGGAGTTATTTCAGCAGTTATAGGGATGATGCCATTTCCACTCAAGACTCCTCCACTATAAAATGGTATCATTTTTCTAAGTACCGCATCATCAGATAAACTTTGGATACTCCCTTTCCCAGTAATCACAGATTTGCTTAATTTCACGCTCTTTTGGAGGTACATTAAGGTTTCCTTGATACGAGACTAATATGAACTAAGAAATGTAGGACGTTTCTGTTCAGCATGCATTTATATTGTGTGTCTTAATGCTCTCCATGGCTCACAGTAGTATGGGACTGTCAGATGAAGACATACTACATTTATCATGGACAAGAAGACTACCTGGAAAAATTCCTTGACTGGGCATCATTAAGTATTGGGATCACAGCAAACACAAAAAAGTTCTTTGCAACTACAAAGTGCCCCTCCCCCACTGTAGGTTCCTCATTTTAGGTTTTAAAGTGCATAGCTCATTGTGAATACTTTTTTTTTTAATTTGAACATATTGTACGAGAGAAGAAAAACATGTTTTTTTTTTTTTCCTTCTGGTTCATTTATTAGCTCAGCCATATACTCCCATGAAGGTTTTTGCTCTTATAATTTAAATATAAATAAATCAAATCAGACAAAACATTACATCACCCCTTTCCATAATGAACAGGGGTGTTACTCCAGGGATGGATTTGTGGTTTCCCATCCATTTGTCTGTGTTATGTTTGCATAGATAAAAGAAATGGCATCTTGGGTGAGTGCTTATACCACCATTGGACTTGTGGATATCCAGTACATCTGAGAAGCTAGGATCTGTTGAGGTTCTGTATGTGAGGTAGTGATCACACCTCAGCAGCCTGTATGATACAAGAATATAGACAGGCTTTGGGATGATAAGTATAATTCTTGTGTTTGTTGTCCCTGTTTTTTTTTTTTAGCAATACAATGTTGTGGGTGTTCAATGAGCCAAGAGTTTCATCAGGTACACCCAAATGGGGGCATTTGTAGTCAGTGATCAGTCTAATAAATGTTGAATAGTGTGGAAAGACTACATCCCCAGACCTGGATACCATACCTTGACTAATAAGCTGTGCAATGAAAAATGACTTTCTTACAATAGTGGATGCATAGTTATTGAAGGACAGTTCATTGTTTACATAAGTTCTCAGTTCCCTAGGTACTGGATCAGTTTTCAAGGGTGTTTTATCAATGTGATAGTTGCAAGAGACTTTGCTTGCTGAAGGAAACTATTATACATTTTTTGGCATTTAGTTTTAGTCCATGATTTTAATATCAGCTATTTGCTTCAAAAAAGTTTGTTTGATCTTGGTGCTCTTGGCACCCAGTTTACAGTCATCCAAAAAACATCATCAGCCATATGGCCTTATAAATCACTTTGACCTCTAAGAAGTAAATAACAAAGCAGAGAGGTCCAGAGTCAAATCCCTGCAGTGCACTGCTGATGACAGGTCTTTTGGAGGAGATTGAGCCAACAATCTTATTTTCTGGGTTCTATTTTTTGCCAGTTTGCTATCTATCCATAGTTCATAGTTTAGTACTAAGCTAACTGCCCTTGTGAGCCATTTTAAGCCTAGCCAATTATCCCTTGTGAGACTCAAACACTGCACCTTGTGTTTGTAAGGCAAACACCTTAGCCATTAAGCCACCCTCCCACATATTTTGGTGGACAGTCCAGCTCCTAAATGCTTCATACCATGCATGGATCCCCACAAATTAGGTTCCTCGGTAAGCACTAGGCCAGCTGCACTTGTGTGATACTTTAAGCCTAGCCAATTTCTCCTTTAAAGGTGAGAATCAAATCCTGTACCTTCTGATCGTGAGGTAAACACCTTAACCATTATGCCACCCCACTTCAAGTTACATAGGGATTAAAATTTAGATTGGAGAATGTCTTAATAATATCTAAATGCTGAATGGTGTTAAACACTTTAGCCAGATTTAGATATGTGATGTGTACTGATTCTCCATCATCCATTTCTTCAGAAACTTTTCCAAAGAAGTTGACTACAGTGAGTAAACAGAATCTGTCCTTGATAAATCTAAACTGGCTTTGGTCAGGGGTTTGTTGGTTACCTATGTTCTTGTTTATTAATTCCATAATGATCTTTTAAATAGCCTTAACGGTGATGCTGTTCAGACTTATGGGTCTAAAATGACCTGGGTTAGTTAATGCCCCACCCTTCAGCCGGTAGATAACTGTTGCTGTACTCCATTCATTTGGCATGTAGCCTATTTTAAGCCTAATACTGATTAGTGTCTAGTGTGAGATGATAGGTCCTGTTTTAGGCTTGTCAGTAAGCATCCTGATATATTTTCATGCTCCACAGAAGCACTATTCCTGGCCTTGGATAGCACCTTCAGGACTTGCTCTAGGGAGATTTGGTGGGATGTAGGTGCAGATTTGTGAACTGAGAATGTTGGGGAATAAGGAGGGGTGAAGTTTGAGTTAAATTTATCTGCTAGTACATTGGCTATGTCTGCTGCATCTGAGTATGTTGTATCATTTACCATTAGCTCTATGTAGCACTGGATATTGTTTCCAAGATTTCTAACATAGTTAAAGAAGACTTTATGGTTGTGTTTTGTCAGGGTGGCTACTTTACCTCATATCTTTCTTTGGTTGATTTGATTAGGGATTGGAGTTTCCTTGTAAGGCTAGCAACAGCATTTTTGGCATGCTGGGTGTAAAATTTTATTTTTATGTGCAAGGAGTTTATTTGTCTTATTGTAGAGTCTGTTTATATTTGGGTTCTACAATAAGGATTTATTTTTAAACTTGGCATTGTATTTATTTCAGACAGATGCCTCTATGCAGAGGGACAGCAAAATTTTGGAAAGTACAGAGGTATCAAACTCCTTTCACACTGGATGAATGTTCTTGAGATGGTGATTGATAAATGGATGTGCAGAGTAGTGAAAAGTAAGATTAGAGGTTAACAGTTTGGATTCAGATCTATATGCAGTACAACTGACATGATGTTTTCAGTGAGACAGATAGCTGAGAAGAAGTTAAAGATGACGAAAGAGTCCAGCTGGGCATTTCTAGACTGAGACAAAGGAAATGGCAAGGTCCCAAGAAAGCTGATTTGGGCAGTACTGCTGTGGTTTGTATTCCCAGAAACATTGGTACAATTAGTGCACACTATGTACAAGGACCTAATGACTCCAGTACAAACAATGTTTGGTCTCACAGAGGGGGTCCCAGTGGGAATGGGTGTGACCCAGGGTTCAGCTCTGAGCCCACTACTGTTAATACTGGTTACGGACTACATTAGTAAACAGATTGGAGGGGACAGATAAAGTTGTTGCATGCAGACAATCTGGCATTACAGGCAGACTTTGAGCAAGAACATCAGCAAAGGATAGGGAAATGGAATGCAAAACTAAAGGCACATAGAATGAAGCTAGACTGTGGTAATGACAGCAAACTAGGGAAATCAAAATATCCAAGAATTGAGATAGAAGAGAAGATAGTGGAACAGGTTAACAGCTTCAAGTATCTGCGAGGGGTGATTGAGGAGAAGCGAAGTGTGAATGAAGAGACCACAGCTACAATCAGAGCAGCTGCAGCCAACTAGCATAGACTGTTAAGTGTAGTGTATGACAGAAGAATTCCAAAGAAGCTGAAAAGCAAGGTGTACAAAACAGTGGTGTGACCATTTCAGAAACCTGGGCAGTAAAGGCAGAGCAGATGAGAGAGCTAGGGGTGATGGAAATGAAATGTCTGAGAAGGGTGGTAGGATGCACATTGTGGAACAGATGAAGAAATGAGGACAAAAGAGCAGAGGCCAAAGTGCTCTGATTGCATAAAATATCAAAGCAAATAGATTATAGTGGTTCAAGCACATGTGCAGAAAAGCAGAAGACATTCTGATGAAGAAGACTTGGGACAGACAGGAAGAAGGTAAGAGGAAACAAGGGCATCCAGCAAAGAGATGGATGGATTGTGTGAGAGATCTGCCACAGTCAGGCATGAGTGTCAGAGAAGGCACGAGTTTGGCATTGATTTGAGAGAGATGGTGACAGTTAACACAACATCCCAACCCATTGTAGGAAATGGGATAAATGGGACTGATGATGATGATGATGAGGTGCTTCTACGCAGTTATTTGCATGAGTGTTGACCGCTG
This sequence comes from Protopterus annectens, assembly GCF_019279795.1. Taxonomy (NCBI): domain Eukaryota; kingdom Metazoa; phylum Chordata; order Ceratodontiformes; family Protopteridae; genus Protopterus; species Protopterus annectens. Next base: position 1,655,905,311 of record NC_056728.1, on the reverse strand, counting down.
CTACAGGATTCTGCATACACAATGGGATCATTAGGCTGGGAGACAAAACTGGATTTAGCCAGAACACTACATAATTGTAATAGATTGGCCTTTGTTTAATCTCTGAAAACTGAAGTATTGTTAGATGCTCCCATCTTCAATCTAATTGTGGATGTGACTGATTTATGGTCTCATTTGAGAAGGGAGGGGATTACAATTAGTACAGAACAGAGCTGCCTCATAGTGGTAAGGACCAAGTCCAAGATTTTGTCACCCTTAGTTGGGGTGTAGACTAAATAGTCCAGAAGGTTTGTACTAATGAAATTTGAAAATCTTTGGGCATACATATTAAGGAATGTATAAGTCTCCTTATTAATAAAGGGGGTAGTTTAAATCCCCTAGGAAACGGTGTTTGGCTTGATGAATATGATGTGATAAGGGGTTTTATTTATGGTAAGATGGATATGGAGAGGTTTCAGGTCAGTATCCTGTCTAATGAGTCTGAAGGTGACTGCCTCTTCTTTAGTGCCTTCCTCTAGTGTGGAGGCCCTGAATGTGTGGTAAGCAGTGAAGCCTTGTATTGATGGAGTGCTCTCATTAGATCTGAACCAGGTCTCTATGACAATTCACAAACTGATACATTCCAGGGTATGGAGTGCCTGTAGGGAGCACAGTTTTTTTTCTTAAGACTCCTACCACTGAGCAGTGGAACGTTTGTGTTATTTGGATTCTGTTTTCTTTTGTTGAATGCTTTTAGAGAATGACATTCTCTACAAAAGGCACTATGTACAGACAAAGTCTTAGCCGGTATACAAAAGCTTTGGTGAGATAGTTTCAGTCCATCTCTGGTAAAGATGGTTGGATGGTTTACCATCCCCAGTCAGGCTGTACATATTGGCCTCCTTTGAATGACACCAAAAGCTAAGCCATTTGTTGGAATATATAATCTTTTGTTTATATTGCAGCATCATTCTTGGTGATGATAAAATGATGGTCATGTTTAGGTTCACGCTTGCCACTGATAGATAATGGGAAAACTCCATCATGTCTTTCTTCACATAGTTCAGGAAGGAATGTCTCAAGTCATTTACACCCATATGTATGACTATGTCATATGTGCACTTGCAGTGCAAGGACTTGAGTGCATGCATGATGTGGCAAATCCTGGCTCCTGACAGGCAACTGACCGTGACCTTTTCCTTCCTAATCCTGATGAAGGCTACACTGGTGTGTCTCACTATGGAGTCACCCATGACTAAGGTTTTGGAAGATGTTGAGGTTTGTCTTATGGGCTTTTGTGTTGAGACACTCTTAAATGCATGATTCATGACAGGTGTTGCCTTAGCTGTGTGTTAGTGAGGTTGCCGAGGGTACTTGTTTTTTAGACTGCATTTATGCAGCTTCTGTCGTTTATAAAGGATACATTTAAGGGCCTCAGCATAAGAAGTTATATGTGTTTTGTCTGTATTAATTGAGATAGTTATAGTGTGATGTTGTATGTTACTGACAACCTGTTTGCTAAACATGGTGGTTGTATCTGATAGCTTTGCCTTCAGAGTCATTATAAAGCTACATCTCCAAAACGCTGTGTCTTTAGGTTTAAGTGATATGTAGTTGTCTGTACTCATGAAGCAGTTGCTACATTGCTTCAGGATGCCCATTTCAACCAGGTTGGCTACAGAGATGAAGTAGCTGCATATATCCAGGGCATGACTAAGGTGCAAATCATAGCTTTTCTACCTTAGGATACAAAACTGCCAAAATAAGTCCAAAGCTAAGGCAGTAAAACTGCATAAATGCAATAAGTACTTACCTCAGATGTTTCAGACTGAAAATAAACAAAATCAAGTGTATAATAGTCATAATACAGTGGTGAGGATGCTAAACTTTGAGAAGCACTGAGTAAATGATCCACAGGCCACAGAAAAGCAGGTAACTTATGAAAAGGCAGAAAATATCCAAAAAAATTAACTAATGGTCCTTTGGCCAATAGCAGAACTTTTAGGTTCTTTAGCAATGAGAGGTGTAGAAATGACTCAGTTCCTCTCTACTTTCACTAGAGTACAAACCAAAGCTTTTCCAACTTAGGTTACAAAAAATAACAAAAATAAGTCAAGAGCTAATACAATAGTAACAGTATATAAATGCACTAAGTACTTACCTCAGATATTTCAGGCTGACAGTCAAATCCAGATTATAACAGTCTCAATAAAGTTGTGGGGATGACAAGCAATGTCAGTGAATGTTTCTAGTGCACTCACACATATATATGTGTGTGTGTGTGTGTGTGTGTGTGTGTGTGTGTGTGTGTGTGTGTGTGTGTGTGTGTGTGTGTGTATGTGTGTGTGTGTGTGTGCGTTTATATATATGTGTATATATATATATATATATATATATATATATATATATATATATATATATATATATATATATATATATATAGATATAGGTATGTGTGTGTGTGTGTGTATGAAATATCTCAGTTCTGTATATGAGAGGCATACTTGTGATGACTATAGTTACCAGAGTCACTGTAATGATACAACATTTGCCCCTTCCCTCATTGTTTATACTCCCTGTAATTTCATTTGAAGATAGAAGACTACATTGACAAAACTAACCTGCTGTAACATTGCTTGGTATTATTTGTAGATTTTATATTCCATCTCATTTTAGCATTGAAGGTTAGGGCTGAAAATATGCCTAAATATTAGTTTCTTTTCATTATGTTCACATAGGCATACAGAAAACATTACAACAGAATGTGTAAGCTGTCCCTTCCCAAATCACATTAATTCTTACTCTTTTTTATGTGTTATCTTATGCTGCACTTTCTCTGCTAATATTTTTACCATCAGAATATATTCAGGACCTTTATAGGCAATATTAAATGAATATGTTATGGTTTGTATTTCCCCTGTCAGTGGTATTATTTTTAGGAAATTGACTTCTGTTTGTTGTATTACACAATGTATTCGATCAGGCTCATGCTATGCTCATTGTCTGTCTGTGCCCAGTTCCTATAAATATGGTATTCTTCTATATTTGTATATCCTGTTTATACTGCTAAAGTGATACATGTTACTTATATGTCATTCTTTTATACTGTAACATATATTCTTTAATTCCCCATTAAGAAAAGTCACACATGCACACCCTGAAAGAGTCGTCTGACTTCCTAAATTCAAGATCCAGTATAAGGGATTGACTTTTTTCCTGCTTCTTGCAACTTGCACTGTTTTGGCTCATGTGGTTTACACAAGGTCAGCTAAGACCTAGATCTTTCTACTGATAGCACTCCTTCCATGAGTTACTGTATTACATGAACATTAGCACATTACTCAGCTCTCCTTCAAATGCCGTTGTCTATAAGAGTTGAGCATGGTAAGCACTGTCATTTGTTATCAATGTGGTATGAATTTCACGACCCACCAGGAATATTCAGATATATGCATTCACTTGTTTGCACATTTGAACCACCAATCTATGTGCATATAAAGGTATTTCTTCTCATTATTTTCTTATACTTAATCATTTTAATTTGTCTTAAATATTTGCAAGTATTTTGATATATAACTGTGAAAGCTATTCACACCAGAGTATGACATTCCTGTCTGCATGCAGTGCTTTTATCTGAAAGTAATAATATGTATTTCAATAAATATCAAACTAGTGTAATGTAGTGTTAAATGTTTTATTTGCCTAAATCTTAAATTATTTTTTTTTTCATTGATCTTGTAAATAATCATATTTTAATCTGGAATTTGACTATGGGTCAAGTTATCAGGGCGTTGTTTACCTTAGCGGTTTAATCAATTGATCATAAATGTGACCTGTAGTTATGAGAATGGGAAAAGGATTTATTTGCAAAAATCTATTTATGTTTTTGTTTGGTTTTGTTTACTGGTAAAGTCAGACTGGGTAAAAACATCCCTTTTCATTAGTTGCCTGAGGAGAAAAGCTTCAGTATAGGAAAGTAAATCTACAGAACAATGAGATTAGAGAGTATTAAAAACCATACAAAAGCACTAACTGACTAAGTCTGTGGATAACTGCAAGCTAGGAGCAGCCAATGAATCCCCAAATGACTTAGCCATCCTGCAGGTAGGTTTGTCCCAAATAAATTACTGGTGCCAAAAGCATGGACTAAAGCTAAATGCCAAAATATGCATTATAGTTTCATCTGGGAAGCCATCTATCCCATGAAACTACTACATTAAGAATATACCACTAAGAATGGACCCAGTTGCTTGGGATTTTGGAACTTATGTGGACAGAGACCTAACTTGTGGCAAACGTGTATCCATCATTGTAAGAAAGTCCTTCTATATTGCAGAACGTATAAACAAACGGATTGTGTCTAGATCTAAGGATGTCATTACACTCCTTTACTCAGCCCTCTGTAGGCCAATCATTGAATATAATGCCCCCTTTGGCACGTACTGTATCTATCCAGACACATGCAACAACTGAAATGTCCAAATCCTACAGACCTGGTGACCTGTATATGTCATCCAAAGCATCCTCTAACCCAGTACTGATGGATTTACTGTACATAAGCACATCGAAAGGCATCATAAATACTTGGTCTAGGGATCCAAACCTCGTCTGCAACATAAACAGAATGTTTTGGAAGGACAGGTATATCTTGCAGGATAATACTGCTCTGGAACAGTTTCCTCATCCACATAAAACAAAGTTCATCCCTGTCCTTATGCAAGGGCAACTTGGATCTATAGATGGGCAACAAAATATTTACCCCATGACTGCTCCCTGTACTACTAATGATCAGAGGCAGCTCCTAAATACTTTATTCTGTGCACGAGTCCCCTCAAATTATTGATGTTATGATCTCAGTTATTCTTCTTAGGGGTAATATATAATTATCAACTAAGGGATGGGTAAAGCAAATCTCTAACCAAATGGGATATGCTAATTCATGCACAAAAGGGGACCTTATCTAGGCTTAAAATGGCCTACAAGGGTAACTAGCCTTGTACTTACCTGTGAACCTCTGAACAGCAAATGTCTTTATCACTGTATAAAAATTCTAAACAAAGATAGAATCTGCATGCATCTACATGCATAACACTGACAAAATCTATGAGAAAAGTGGCAATGACAGTGATACACACATTGCTAAAAACAGCACCATTTGTTAAACATATTTCAAGATTTGGTGAAAACACTAAACAAAATACTGATAACAAGTGAATGATTTTAAAGGGCCATAACTCTATATGCATTATATACAATATAATCTTGAGTTTCATCAGGGCTAAGAAGCAATGGGAAGGAGGTCACGGGGATAAGTAGTGTAGTTTCTATGTAGTATAGAGATTACCCTGGAAAGTAGCAGGGACATACCCGGTACATATCTAAGTATAGAGATTACCCTGGAAAATAGCAGGGACATACCCGATACATATCTAAGTATAGAGATTACCCTGGAAAATAGCAGGGACATACCCGATACATATCTAAGTATAGAGATTACCCTGTTAAGTAGCAGGGACATACCCGATACATATCTAAGTATAGAGATTACCCTGGAAAATAGCAGGGACATACCCGATACATATCTAATTATAGAGATTACCCTGAAAAATAGCAGGGACATACCCAATACATATCTAAGTATAGAGATTACCCTGGAAAGTAGCAGGGACATACCCGATGCATATCTAAGTATAGAGATTACCCTGGAAAATAGCAGGGACATACCCGATACATATCTAATTATAGAGATTACCCTGAAAAATAGCAGGGACATACCCAATACATATCTAAGTATAGAGATTACCCTGGAAAATAGCAGGGACATACCCAATACATATCTAAGTATAGAGATTACCCTGAAAAATAGCAGGGACATACAGATACATATCTAAGTATAGTAATTACCCTGGAAAATAGCAGAGACATACTCAATAGATATCTAAGTATAGAGATTACCCTGAAAAATAGCAGGGACATACCCAATACATATCTAAGTATAGAGATTACCCTGGAAAGTAGCAGGGACATACCCAATGCATATCTAAGTATAGAGATTACCCTGGAAAGTAGCAGGGACGTACCCGATACATATCTAAATATAGAGATTACCCTGGAAAATAGCAGGGACATACCCGATACATATCTAAGTATAGAGATTACCCTGAAAAATAGCAGGGACATACCCAATACATATCTAATCTTTGTTGTGTACTGTGCACATTAACATCAAGATGCAGAGAAGAAGAAGAAAAAATGAAATGAGCATAATATTCTACTGTAATAGTACTAGCATATCTCATGTGGAGTCAAGGCAAGTGAGCTAGCAATTATGTTTTTTTTTTTCTTTTATTTTCGCTTTTTTTCTTCATGAAACATTTATTACACAATAACAAACATCATTAACATACACATTTGAACTGCTTAAGACTTTACCTATATTATAAACTGAGATAACTACTACTGTTAATTGCATTAATAACCAAGGAGAAAGCAGATTACAGCCTCAAACATAAATGTCCCACCCTACATACCTTAAACCCCTAATAACATTTATGCAGAAGATTCACTCATAAAGCGTAAATCCACTCGTATAGTAGGAAAGAGAGACATCTCACTAACCCAGCATAGCACACTATTCAGAGAAATAAACTTAATCAGCTACACCTTATGTTTATCAAATGGACATTTGGATCATAACATTCAGATGCAACGTAGGCCCTTGCAAATAATGTAAGTTGTGTCAACCATATTCTTAATGACTGACCTGACCCTGAGATCTTTGGGTATGGAATCTGATTTTCTGGGACTGGGTGTTGTATAACTCTCCCTAAATACAGACTGAGCTCTATACACAGCTTCTTGACTGGGGAGCATTTTCAGGAGTCAAGTACTACATCCACAGTTGGGACAAGAGATTCTGTTACTCATTTTCCTCTGTAGATTCATTCCAGGTGTCCCGTAGTTCCTCAAAGTCAAAGTCAAATTAAACCTTATTGTCAATCAGATATACACAGCAGTGCAAGCTAAATTAAATTACGTTGCTTTGGGCCCCGTGCAAGACATAACAATGAACACATAGTTTGAATGACAGTAAGACTACTGCACATACAGTAATACTTAAAATATTAACAACACAATACATTACCACAACTGGACAGGAAGACATTAGACAATATGATACTAGTAGGTATTGCAAAGGCTATGACTTCACATTGTGATTGCTTAGAATATTGCACTTCATCAGTTGTAGTATGATATAGCCTGGTGTTCATATTGCACATATATTGAGTGGTGACACACTCCCAAACAAATTAATACAGATTTATAATACTTGCAAAGAATACCACATAATCTGATATTGTGTTCAAGATCTTTCTGTAGTCTATATTGTGTCCAACACCTTTCTGCAGTCTCCTTTTGTGTATTGCAGGTCCATCATTCCCAAACTCACACTAAACAGCTTCCTTGCTTTACTATGTCTTTTTATAACAAATGGGCAAATCTCTTAGATGCCTTAATACACAGCTGAAATGTTTCAATAGCACTTCTACCTCCAAACCTTCACAGCAATGGTTGCAGTAAAGATCCCAATCTATATTTCAGAAAACATATTATAATAGCATATCTAATCACTGACTACCTCAAATGATTCTTTGCTGTAAGAACCTATTTCTACTGTAAGTAGCAGAAGAAGGCAAAGACTTTCTCAATGCCTACTGTTGGATTAATATTCTCTGATCAATGTATACCCTTGACATCCCAATCAGCCTCCTCCAGAGGCAGTCTATGTACCTTCAGCAAAGGGTAGTCATATAGGGGGACAATAGAACCAGCACAATTCTACTGTTGAGACTGATATACCCACATTATCCAAGGCACACCATAGCTCAACCAGCTATAAGTCTCAGCCTCTCAATTCCTAGGGCAGTCTACAATAATATCAGTTTATTGACCATAGCTTTAATTTCTTAAAACAAAGGAGTCTATTCTAGCAAAAACAGCAGGGTCACTATTGTTCCATGTTTATTTGTGCCAAGGAGAAGGCAACTCCCTAAATGTGCAGATCTGATATGCCAAGACCTAGAGACTAGGTCAGGGCTCTTACCACCTAAATCTTAGTCCTTGTTCTATAGTTGTTGCAAGTGCATTCTGTCAATAAAGTAATTGCCTTCTTATGCTATATAAATGTATGCAATCCTGGAATGTGTCAGCAAATACAAGATAATATTTCAGCTGCAAACATCTTTATTATGGCAATATTCTCAATAAACTGAATCTTTAGTTTGTATCAAACATCGAGCAACAGAAACATTTTCTGTCACAATCTTTTCAAATTTAAGGTAGCCATGGTATCTGGTGCTGGGTATAAAATAGTTCATAGATATTTGGGGTTCCATCAGCACCATCTAAACTGCAATTTCATCCCAGACTGTCTTAGCCATTTAGCAACTCTGTTGAACGGCATCAGTTCAGATTAGATTCTAATTAATTTCTTCACTAAAATCTCAGAGAGCATATGTAACTCTCCTAAGAATCTATATGCATCCTCTGTAGTTTTTTTTTGTGTATAGATCAATGTAGTCATCTGGGAAAAAAAAATAAGCACCAGTGTAGAAATATATATTTGCAAGATTAGTTGATAGTAAAAATGGCTAGGGGATGAATAATTAAGAATGATGTAGGAAATGGTGAGTATAATTATTTCTAAAGAGGAATGGCGTATGGGGTTAAGAAGGTACAATAAATTAAAACCTGTACCTGCTTTATGGAATGAGGTGGTTATATAGGTGTTGGAGATTGTGAGAGAAGAAGACAAGAGAATGATATATGTTTTGCTAGTGCCAGTCATTTAAGCATTTATGCAATAGTTGTAGAGAAGAAAGAGAAACAGTGAGTTCAAAATGTTGGTATTAAAAACTCTCAGGATTAGATGTCTAGGAAGATGGGTGGAGGGAGTAGGAGAAAATGCAATTACTATATCTGGGAGGACAGAAAAGGAGTATTACAGCTAAAGACTGGAAAGGTCATATAAGCTTTTGAGAGGAGATGGTGAAGGCCAACAACTTACAAACACATAAGATGTATAAAGGCAGCCCAGAGGGATAAGAAAAGTTGGGAGAAATTGACAAAGAAGTGGGAGAACATGCTTGACAGGTATATTAGATGGCAGTATTTCTAACATCTGTATGTAGCGTATGCCAGTTCACAGAGGGTAGAGCAGAAGTCACACTTTTATCTAATGTTTTATTAGTGTATGTGCACTCTCAGGGCTTGTAATTAACATGGGTGGTAGTGATTGGGGGGGACAAAAATGTGGATTAATATTATGGCTCTGAAATATAAAGGTCGAATAACAGTGCTATGTTAAACACTGTTATATGAAGTGCATTCCTGCTTGTATTGTTATTGTTTAACAACGGTTAACATAGAAAGAAAAAATGTTTGGATTTTTTTTGAGTGATGGTATTATTGTATGTTTTTGAAATTATCAGTAAAAAGAATATAAAAAAGAGAAAAAATAGAACATTAGTCTTAGCTCCCAGCAAATCACATTCTTCCAATGCAACTGGTGTATTAAAAAATATTTAAAGGTTTAGCAGCCAATAGGAGCAAAACAAATGTATGTGGGTACCACCTGCATAATTGATCAACTTAATGGAAATGGGCCTGAAAAAGAATCATTTGTAACCAAAAAGGCGACCTGTAAAGATCTTGATTTGTGCAAATAAAAACCAGAAAACCCATCTGCTTATAGCTATCTGAAGATATTTCCAACAGAAAAAAAAAAATCAATGGCCTTTTTTGAAGTCTAGCAAAATTACCATATCTAGCTCCAAGACAATGCAAAGGCCTTGCATGTATAACCAGAGTCATCACATGATGAACACTTGACCTTTGTGTTGTAAAACGCAATTAACTGTTTATACTTAGTGAAAAGAACACTCATTTTAGTCTAATCTCCAAGATATAAGTATATAACGTTTTTTATATATATATATATATATATATATATATATATATATATATATATATATATTCAAAAGGGATATAGAGCTATAATTGATGGCCTGCTGAGAATCCCCACTTGTTTACTTAGATTTGTTATTAGGGAAATTGATGAGGAATACTTCATTTGGCCCTCCATCTGAAATGTGGGGAACAACTGGAGAAGAGGATGACTAAGGCTGTCCACTAGCTTGTTATACACTTATGGATTAAACCAAAAAGGGGCTTGGTGCCTTACCCACTGGGCTCCTTTGCTGACCCTAAACACCTAATGATCCTCAGAAGGTTTAGGAGAAACGTTTACATGCTGTTGTGAAAGGAGAGGGAGTCTTGTCAGATAGAGCAAATCTTTTCTAATCCTTGCCAAGTGTCCCCCTACACTCTATTTTATTATATGATCTACTATAAAGTTCTACAAGCACCCTACCTATATCATTTGGAACTACTGCAGCTGAGCTAATGTCGACTTCTTTCAGTATGGAAAACAATGAATGAGTTTGTGAGTGTTGCAAGTGTAAATGCTCTGTATCATGCTTCAACAGTCTGTTTCTTAAATACTAACCGATTTTCTTGCAGCTTCCTGCAATCCCAAAGCCTAGCTTGTTCGGACTCTTGAACAGTCTTTTCTATGTCTACCTCCAGACCCCTCAACAACATATTTAGCTTAGCCAACGTTTTTTGACTTTCCCACAAGATTTCAGATCCATCTTGACTAAGTTCCATCTGTCTTTTGCTGGAAAGGTACTCAGGGGGTTAGTACAGCATGCTCATTGAACACCTGTCTCATCTCAGCTATTAAGTATTTGAGTGGAAAGACAACAAAAATTCACCCACCAATGTCTTCAAGTCCACTCCCCATCAGACAAAGATACAAAACAAGAAACCGTGGTATGAAAGAATAAAAACTTAAACCTTCCCTGCAATATGAATAGGACCTGCTATAGAGCAGGAATCCATCCTAGAGACTACCTTTTTTTTTTAAACAGGCTCTCCATCTACATGAGGCAGGGATCTACCCTAACCCAATTCAAGTGTAATTTTAGCAACTGAATGGGGAACAGGAAATTCACCATTGGTTTGACACCTGTCTCTAATGAACACAGGCAGCCTGTAAATTGTTTATCTCCTGTGCATCTGATATTAAATGTTGCAACTCTCAAACCCCTGCTTACACTTATCAAGGGTGCCAGAGCTTGTCAAATATTTGTGATGCATGACTAGGCTTAAATAGTCCCCAGGGGATGTTAGCCTAGTACACATCAATGAACCTATGAACTATGAACAGTTAGCAGAGCTATGATTATCTCGAAACTTATTACCTCGTGCACTGCATCGTTATAGGCTAACCAAAAATCCAGGCTACTGCACTGTAAACAACTTGAGACAGTATATGTATATACAATCTCATGATGGATGAATAACTCTCAAAACATCCTGTAGAAACATAGTCACAATGTGAATTACCTTTGAGATTGCACCTGCTTTTTAGATCTTGGTAATATTCTATCTGACCAAGTCGAGTGTTACACTGCACCCCTCCCCCCAGATTAATAATTTACAGTCTGAGCGACTTCTTACTACCAAGGAGACACGCTGGTCTACATAAGCCTAGAGACATTAACTATAAGTTAAGAAAATTGCTACCTGCACCTAGTGTGAACCATGCATCTCTATTGTCATCATGTACCTTCTCTTCCTCAAGTAGCGACAACCCCAAAGATTCCTGCTCTTTAAATTACCACCCCATCTTGATCTCAAAATCAGATTAGAATAGCTAACAAAATCATGAAAACAGTTTAAAATTGTAACAAAATATTTAGGTAGTTTAAACTCAGCAAAAGCACAGTGTCAACAGACAGCTTTTTTAGCCAGTGCTATATCGCTGTTTGCTTTGTTTTAAAGTCATGATCAAGAACAGACAAATAAAAATCAGGATAAACTTGGTAAACAACAACAGCTATGAGAAATGTTGCCACCCCTCCTAAAAACAAACAATAGCCTGATGTAGAATACCTCAAGTATAAAAAAATCTAGTAGAACGAGACACAAAAAGAGTGATATGCCAACCCAGCAGACTAAATTACTCATCTGAGTAATTAAACTAAACACTCCTTAGGCTCCAGTTATATCTAACATCTGTCAAATATCTCTCAGGTCACCTTTTCAATTCTTACTGTTTTTAGCTGCCCAATACTCCTCTTACCTTGAGGTTTTTGTAATGAAGTTTTGATACATTTAGGGATGCATTAATTCTGGATGTTAACAACTCAGTAGTCATACTCCGCTGAAAAAGGGCCTAACTCAAGTCGGACATTCCCAGTCAGCAAACGTCAAACAAACAGAACAATCATGCCTGGTTCCTCCACTGCAATCTGATCTCGGACCATATTATGTACCTTCTCCTTCTTCCACCATATCCTGCAGAACAGTAAAGTGATCTCAATGGATATCCCGATCACTGAACACAGCTCTCAATGGTGGCTTGCCAGACTTCTTCCTTACCCTGTCACCTGGACTCTCCAACCCTTGTCTGAATGATATGAGCATTGTTGGTCTCTGCAAGCAGGAAAATGAGCAACCACTGCATCATTTTCAGAAGCTACTGAAATACTTTCCTGTATTGAACCAAAGTTGTAGTGCAGTCTTGTAACTGCTTCTCTCTACCTCTATAGCACGATGTACTAGGATTGAGTCTGTGAGATGCCCATTTAAAAACTGCAAGGCTGCATCTGGATCATCAAAAATACATCATTAATTTCAAATATTTTAACATAATAAAGCTGGATTTTGGAAAGTAGTAGGAATTTAATTTTTTTCATAACCTCCTTGCTGAAGAAAACACTTTCCTTTTTGCATTAATTGATAGTAAAAGTCATAAAAGAGGTATTCCTGATGTCTGTTCATTATGTAGGGATACCTATCCTTGGCTTGCTGAACCCTGAATAAAAAAAGACCTGAAACATAACCTTCCTGGAGACCTGCCTGGTGGTAATGGAGAGCAGAAAGTCCAATATGTTCATTTCATTTTAAAGGGTTGAACTGGAGGAAGGTCCAAAGTTTTACCTATTTTTATTTCTTAAAAATGCACACACGTTACTAGACTCAACCCCTCAGGGAGCTCTATCAGAGAAGTTTGTTCCTTTGACCTCTTTTCTTACTGCCATCTAGTTTTATCTAGAGCTCATGTAAATTGCAGTTGTGATCTTGCAAAGGTTAGCCATGCCTCTGCAATTGGGACACTTGCTCATTCAGCTTATCTTAAAAACAGGCAATTTTACAATTGCACTGCTCATACAACTTCCTTTGATTACTTAGTTTCAGCTTTAGGGCTGCTGTAGCTTCCAAGACTTTGCTTATTAAGAGAGATATCTGGCCCGGTTTATCCCTTAGTTCCAGCATATCAGTATTAGAGGTCTGTCCTGATTCTCTGATATTCCTCATCATAAATTCTCATAACACAATGCTCTGTTACTTATCCAGTGAACTCCGCTGACACTGACACAACTGGAGCATTTTCATGAAGCTGCACACACCATATTATAAGACTCTCTACTGAAGTATTCATACACCTGTACTGGTCTGTCGGTCACAGTCAGATATAGGTCTCCATTCAGATTCTTTCAACACCTAGATATTATGTACTTCCTTTAAATTATTTTTGCCTCTTTAAATAAATGGTCACTTTGATTATCCCCGTTGTGTCTCTGGTCAATAAATGCCTTTTTTTTTGCAGAATAATAAAACGTTTTTTCTGTTATCTGATTCATATGATATATACATGTTTTTTATTTGATTTTTGTTTGCAGTAGATTTTAAGAATTTTTATTCAAAATATTCTTTTACTGACAAGGGAGTTTTATTTTTTGTAAGAGTTTAATAATAAGGTACATAGGGTCAAGATGGAATCTACAGCAAGGGGTCAAAGACCGGACATTGTGTGAGATGTGGACGAAGACTGCAAGGAGGAGGAGGAGAAGAAGAGAGCGTGAGGAATGTGTAGGTATTGTTAGAGTTGAGTAAAGGACAAAGCTGGAATCTTTTTTTTCTGGGTGCATTATTTGTTAGAAATAGACCAAGTATACTCTGGGATCATTTTCTTGCTGAGCTACTCTTTTTTTTTAATTATTGGATTTTTTTTTTTTGGCAAGCATAGCTGCTTTTATTTCCCTTTGTAGCTACTAATAAGTATAGTTTGTGTTGTGGGGTTTGTTATGATAGTCTTCTTATGTGTTGTCCCTTTTGGTATCTTTTTATGATTTGAGCTGTTTAATCTGCGTATGATCACATAGCTTACAATATTAATGAATGCAAAAGCAAGTGACTGACTACTCAAAGGAAAGATATGTGAAAGAAGATCTGTCAACTTTCTGTGACAGAGAGAAGAAAGTATCTGCTTGGAAGTGAATTCTGTTTTATACCTGGTTGAACTATTCAGGCTTCCTTACCTTATAATGTCAACATATTTTTTATATGGAGTAGTGGGTCCTCAAGGTATTTGGTATGAGAATAAAGTTTATGATATTTCCTAGGGTTTTCTGGGTTAGTTGTTAGGATCCTGTTCTAGACTGATGGCTTTTCCAGAACATTTATCTTAAATGATTATTTATTTTGCACTTTTACTCCCACTCCTATATCCCCTCCAATCCTTGGCAATCAAAAACTCAACACTGAAAACTGTCTATCAGTTATATAGCTCAGAACATTTCTAGCAGAAATTCACTGTATACAAGGATCTTATGTGTACTGAACACTTCTTGCTCTCTTAATCTGTACTTATGATGGAAATAGGGAAAAGTGAGTTATTGTATGTATTATACAGAACTAACTGTATGTCTTGTCAAGCCTTATCACTTTTGGATTCTACACTTGCAGTTGTAACCTGTATGTGGAGCTTTCCTCCCTGAGCCTCCACTGAAAAAGTGTTCCTCCCAGTAAGACTTTCCCCATAAACAATTGTAAAACAAATTAAAAAAATAAACAAATAAATAAATATCTTCCAACTACAGGCTAGTAACATAAATGGCTGAAATATGCAGACTTACTTACCTTATAATGTTAACATATTTGGGCTAGTTACATATCTAGCTATACATCTATCTAGCTATCCATTGCTATATTTATCTATCTATCTATCTATACACACACACACACACACACACACACACACACACACACACACACACACACACACAAAGACACATGCATACACACTTCCACATTATATATCTATATATCTATATGCCTATATCTATCTACCTATATATATATATATATATATATATATATATATATATATATATGTTTGTGTGTGTGTGTGTGTGTGTGCATGTATATATATATATATATATATATATATATATATATATAGTTACTTACTTATGTCTGTACATATGTATTTATGTGTAGGTTTTGGGCATTGACACCAATGGTGCTTTTCCAGATCCAGCCAAGAGTTACTTAAAACAAAGCACTGGTAGAATTGCAATCAGATACTCAATAAAATGCAGGTAGATAGTTTGTAAATCTACAGATAGGAAAACATACAGTATAAAGCAAGCAATTTAAAAGATATTGAACAGTGAGTTGTTTTAAGCAAATGAAATCTAGAAAAAAACTTGCATATCTTAATGAAAGCCCACAAAAATATATTTGTTACACATTGCACTGATTCTGAATGACACTGCTTCCCAAAAATAATAAGGTAAATTTCATAAATCCAAATTAAGTTTTAGAAATAATGCAAGTGCATATTACACAATAGAATGATTTGAAACAAATTATATCATTTAGCAAATAATTAAAAGTTTGAGGTTAGTGGACAAAAAAAATATGGCTTTTTGTCTCATGCCAGTTTTTCAACAGATAGATCATGAGTACATATATATATATATATATATATATATATATATATATATATATGAGGAAGCAGTGTAATCACTGTGAAAGCGCTAAAGTATTTTTTTTGCTCAAAAAATTACTTTGAACTGGAATACTGCTATTTGTTTTGCCTGGTACTGTGGTTTCCTAATGGATTATTTTTGTTTCTGGACAAGGTATTTATCTGGTACTCATTATATATATATATATATATATATATATATATATATATATATATATATATATATATATATATATATATATAATGTCTGTGTACCATGTGTGCATACTGAAACTGAATGCAGCACCCAAATCTTGATGATTACAAAGCTAACAAGAAAACACCAACCTTGCAAACACTGACATGCTACTACGCAGGTTCAGATCGTCAATCTTGGTGCATGCAAACCTTAACATAAAAAATGCCCCTACCCCAAGAATTTTGCAATCTTGCACAACTGTTAATCATCTGTTTAATCAATCAAATTTTGTTGGCTAAACAGATGATGAACAAAGATAGAGCTGACCTACTTTAGTCAACTCATTTCTATATCTATCTATATTGATAGACAAATATGGGAAAACTAGTTGTACGGGAACAATATCATTATAAAAATGACTACAGTAGACTACTGTTATAACTTCTAAGGTATGAAAGGGATCAGAGATCACTTTTCATTTATTTTAAAAATACGAAAACAGGATTCAAGCTGCTATTGGTTGTTTAAATTATGGTTCATTATGTCCTTGATACTAGGTTACAGTCTCTCTCTCTTTATATATATATATATATATATATATATATATATATATATATATATATATATACATATATATATTCATACTCGTGAAAGACATCCATACACAAAACACATATGCTTAAAACAGAAAGACAGTAAGGGAGAGGAACAAAACAGATTTTTCTTATTTGCTTATAACAAATCAGCAAGAATACCATTATAAAAAAACTACATTCTTTGGAAAGTTATTTTGACTCAAGTATTGTGCATATAAAATTAAAGAATTTTACTAAAAAACTCACTGCAGGCATTTTGGAGGAATTAATCATGTATTATTTGTTAAGCACTGCAATGCAAAGCATAATTTAGAATTCAAATATATTAAAACTGAGTCCTGTAAGCAATTTTGTCCTAAGCTGGATATCAGAGCGCTACATTCTGCTGATTTAGACTATATTTTTTAATGTGGGATCATTGATGTATCCTTTTCTACCTTCAGGCAATTTACTCATGCATGCGGAATATAAACAACACAAAAGTTAGAATCAATGTCAGAGAGCAGTTTTAACTTCTGTACTGTTGCTGACCCACTGATGTTATGACCTGTCACATTTTAGAATGTGGGGGTTCAGAAGAGAATCTATTATGGTTCCTAGTAAAGGTATTGAATGTTTGTCTCACATTACATAGTGTCAACTTTTTTTTAATAAACATTGATGACTCATAATAAAAAAAAGTTAAGTACAGCAATACCAAAGTATAGAAAGATACATTTACACTAGCTAAAATAGTTGATATACCCTTTGGGGAATGTACTTATTTAAAATGTAGATGTATGGATAACAGTTTGAGATAAATGAAACTAAACCCTTATAAAATGATCATTTTTAAGATATTCATGATATAATGATATAATTGAAACTAAATCTTTATAAAATAATAATTTTTAAAATAGTCATGATATATTGTTGAAAGGATACTTTAACATTTTTATATTACAGGAGGCTGGTTTCTGTGAAATATACATCTACAGTAGCAGGTGGTCTGGCAAGTGTATGGGCTAATATCCACTACTATCTATTGTAATACAGAATAATGTGTCATATTGTGAGACAGCAGGAGAGACACTGGCATAGGATCAAAGGCAACCTATATACTCAGGAGAGCAAAGAAAGTTTGTTAGCATAGTACACAAGGCTGCCCATGTCCATAGTGGCCTTCTGCTCTGTAGCACAGCTCTGTTCCATAGAGCAAGGAAGCTTTGGATCCACATTAAAATGTGGTAGTTTTTGTTTGGGGGTATACTATTGAGTCCCTTTAGCAGGCAGGTGTACTGTTCAGATAGGAACTGTGTGTATTAAAAAACATGCACTTTAATGCTGTGTAAGGCAGCTGATCCAAATAGCAGAGTAGAAAAGTTGCAAGTTGCAGGTAACATTTGCATTGTTGGAATGCTGAAAAAGAAAGAAAGTTAGAATCCCTGTACCTTTATAAAGAGAGAACTATTATTTCTTTTTGCTGATGGCACTTCTATTATATCATACCACTATGTGACTCCTATGGTAAAGTCTTAAAAATGGCCCAGATATTCCATTTCAGGTATCTCTGTATGACTCTTAAGGTAAAGTCTTATAAATGGCCCAATTACTCTATTTTCAGGTGTCTGGATTACAGTGACAGTGGCGGCACTTTCCATTGTTCTACAAGTAAAGGGGCTAATCTTGTTTTCACAGGACAGAAAGTTTGTATGGCTCCTGACATTAGCATAGAACATTTTAATAGATGAGAAATACTTGCAACATTAGAACACGTTTGTCATTTATAGCTTAGTTTTCAAAGCAATGTCTTGTCTTTTTGTCTCATCCCCCCAAAAAAATGCACAATATCTCAAGTCACTTCAACTTAATTCTATTTCTCATTACACTGATGACATTAAGAGATGACTTAAATGGGCAAGCTGTACCACTGAGGAGATAAAAGGAGAAAAATGCCACATCTGGGGAATGTTATTTGTTTTTACAGTGCACAGCACCACATTGGATCAGCTTTGATGGGAGTACCACTGATTTCACAAATACCACTTATCATATATGTTGATGATATACTGATGATATGAACATCTTTATATGAAACTAACCTCACTTTGAGATTCAAACACAAATTCATAATCACCTTCATTCCACCAGTCAATAGCAAAACGGAAACTATGTATTACTTAACCTAACTAAAACCAAAAGCATGATTTAAAGTACTCATCAATAATTGTCCAAAACTCTAAAATTCCTACATATCAAAAACTTAACTCTCTAAATAAATCAACATCATCCTTCAAATGCATTGCTATTTGCTTGGCTCAGACCTTTAATTATCACACTTACATGGAAAAAAAAAAAAACAAGTCATAAGGTTAATTATCTTCAGTTCTGGTGCAGTGATATCTATCACTACTTAACCACATCAGCAAGGACTGCAATAGACAAGGGAGTCTTCATAACTCGACATATATGGCCTACCCATTTTAGATTCAGCTTCCAGCAGAAACAGCTGCACACACATAGTATGTGTCATTTCACAAAGCAGAAACAGCTGCACACACATCACATGTATCATTTTACAAAGCAGAAACAACTGCACACACACACACACACACACACACACACACACACACACACACACACACACACATAGCATGTCATTTCACAAAGCAGAAGCAGCTGCTTACACACATAGCATGCGTCATTTCACAAAGCAGAAAAAGCTGCACACACATAGCATGTCATTTTACAAAGCAGAAACAGCTGCACACCATTGCATGTGTCATTCCACAAAGCAGGAACAGCTGCACACACATAGCATGTGCCATTTCACAAAGCAGAAACAGTTGCATACACACATAGCATGTGTCATTTCACAAAGCAGAAACAAACCAGGGACAACTTCCAGTGTAGGCAGTAGTAGAAATAGCAGTAGGAGCCAGTGCAGACTAGAGAAGTTGTGACTGCAACTGAGCTACAAAATATAAGTATCATCTTGATTTTTTTTGATTATTTTTACAGATTACTGTTTTTACAATTTAATATATATAAAGCACTTTGTCTATTCAGTATCTTCACAAATCCTTATCTGTTTAAAAACTTTCATTTGTCTCTAGTGCTTGCTGTCTGGTAGGCTATTGTGTAAACTGAAACATCTCCTCTGTGTAATTATCTCTTGGCTAGTGGGGGCTGGTTCTTTTGTGTTCTTGTAAAAAAAAAGTTTCTGTCTTTTGCACACAGTGCAGACTAGAGAAGTTGTGACTGCAACTGAGCTACAAAATATAAGTATCATCTTGATTTTTTGATTATTTTTACAGATTACTGTTTTTACAATTTAATATATATAAAGCACTTTGTCTATTCAGTATCTTCACAAATCCTTATCTGTTTAAAAACTTTCATTTGTCTCTGTAGTGCTTGCTGTCTGGTAGGCTATTGTGTAAACTGAAACATCTCCTCTGTGTAATTATCTCTTGGCTAGTGGGGGCTGGTTCTTTTGTGTTCTTGTAAAAAAAAAAAAAAAGTTTCTGTCTTTTGCACACAGTGCAGACTAGAGAAGTTGTGACTGCAACTTAGCTACAAAATATAAGTATCATCTTGATTTTTTTTTTGATTATTTTTACAGATTACTGTTTTTACAATTTAATATATATAAAGCACTTTGTCTATTCAGTATCTTCACAAATCCTTATCTGTTTAAAAACTTTCATTTGTCTCTAGTGCTTGCTGTCTGGTAGGCTATTGTGTAAACTGAAACATCTCCTCTGTGTAATTATCTCTTGGCTAGTGGGGGCTGGTTCTTTTGTGTTCTTGTAAAAAAAAAAAGTTTCTGTCTTTTGCACACAGTGCAGACTAGAGAAGTTGTGACTGCAACTGAGCTACAAAATATAAGTATCATCTTGATATTTTTAATTATTTTTACAGATTACTGTTTTACAATTTAATATATATAAAGCACTTTGTCTATTCAGTATCTTCACAAATCCTTATCTGTTTAAAAACTTTCATTTGTCTCTAGTGCTTGCTGTCTGGTAGGCTATTGTGTAAACTGAAACATCTCCTCTGTGTAATTATCTCTTGGCTAGTGGGGCTGGTTCTTTTGTGTTCTTGTAAAAAAAAAAGTTTCTGTCTTTTGCACACAGTGCAGACTAGAGAAGTTGTGACTGCAACTGAGCTACAAAATATAAGTATCATCTTGATTTTTTTGATTATTTTTACAGATTACTGTTTTTACAATTTAATATATATAAAGCACTTTGTCTATTCAGTATCTTCACAAATCCTTATCTGTTTAAAAACTTTCATTTGTCTCTAGTGCTTGCTGTCTGGTAGGCTATTGTGTAAACTGAAACATCTCCTCTGTGTAATTATCTCTTGGCTAGTGGGGGCTGGTTCTTTTGCGTTCTTGTAAAAAAAAAAAAAAAGTTTCTGTCTTTTGCACACAGTGCAGACTAGAGAAGTTGTGACTGCAACTGAGCTACAAAATATAAGTATCATCTTGATTTTTTTGATTATTTTTACAGATTACTGATTTTACAATTTAATATATATAAAGCACTTTGTCTATTCAGTATCTTCACAAATCCTTATCTGTTTAAAAACTTTCATTTGTCTCTAGTGCTTGCTGTCTGGTAGGCTATTGTGTAAACTGAAACATCTCCTCTGTGTAATTATCTCTTGGCTAGTGGGGGCTGGTTCTTTTGTGTTCTTGTAAAAAAAAAAAAGTTTCTGTCTTTTGCACACAGTGCAGACTAGAGAAGTTGTGACTGCAACTGAGCTACAAAATATAATTATCATCTTGATTTTTTTTTGATTATTTTTACAGATTACTGTTTTTACAATTTAATATATATAAAGCACTTTGTCTATTCAGTATCTTCACAAATCCTTATCTGTTTAAAAACTTTCATTTGTCTCTGTAGTGCTTGCTGTCTTGTAGTCTTGCTTGTCCTCCAGTATGCGGAATCCAGCCATCTAGTAAACTCTCCTTGGAGTACTTGACTTTAAATGTAATCTTATCTTCATTGATGATAAGTTTACTATACAAAATGTGACATTACAGACATGTCTACAGGAAACCAACTAACAGACAAACGTATCTTCCCAGAAGCAATAATCATCCCAGCCACACAAAGAAGTCAGTTATTTTCTGTCAAACACTTTTTTATATCACTGCATTTGTTCAAGTTACACAGTCAAAACCGAGGTGGAATCCTTCAAAGCCCCTGGGCCTGTGGAGAATACGGCCCAGACCGCAGAATCCTTTATAAACGCATTCTATGAACACCTTCAGGAATGCATGGATCATGCAATCCCAAATAAAACCAAGACCCAATCCTCCAAAGGCAGACGTTCTGTCTGGTGGACCCCAGCCATAAACAAACTATACAATAGAAGGAGGAAGCTACTACATGATAGAGCAAAATCCCAAAAAGGGAAGGCATCTCTGATCACTATTATCAAAAATCTACGGGCACTCATAAAATCGTCTAAGGCCAGCTTTGAGAGAAAAATTGCACAGGACACTAAGGATAATCACAAGGCTTTCTTTAGTTATGTTAGGAACCTGGGTGGGAATTCCCAGATATGCTCAGAATTAGTCCAAAATGACAAAAAATACACCGAACCCACAGACATTGCCAACATCCTAGCTGACAGGTTCAGCACAAACTTCTCACCCCCCTCCCCACCAAAAGGGCGAATATCTATCCCAGTAGAGTGCTGCCCCCCCCCCGACTTCTCAGATGCTCAGGTAAGAGCCGCCCTCTCCAAAGCAAAAAACACAGCATCAATGGGACCAGACAGTGTCCCGGGCTGCGTCCTACATGAACTCCAAGAAGAGCTAAACTGAAACATAAAACTACTGTTCAATCTCAGCCTTACTACAGGATATGTACCCAAAGAGTGGTGTACAGCAACAGTGGTCCCTCTCCACAAAGGTGGTGCCTCAACGGATCCTGGAAACTATCGCCCCATAAGCCTGACTAGCTTGGTCTGCAAAGCTATGGAAAGGATCATCACGGACCTCATAAATAAAGATATTGGGGACCTACAGACACTGGATCCTACCCAGTTTGGCTTTGTTAAGGGCAGATCTTGCCTCTTAAACCTGGTTGATTTCTTTGAAACACTCACCAAGGCCATTGATGAGGGGAAGATGGTCCACACAGCCTACCTGGACCTCACAAAAGCCTTCGATACAATACCCCACTTGGGCATTATAGATAAGCTCACCAGCTTAAATATAAACCCCTATGTCACTAGATGGGTTGCAAACTGGCTCAAGGACAGATCCCACATGGTTAGAATTGCTGGAGCCATGTCAGACTCCAAACCAGTTACAAGTGGCATCCCACAAGGCTCAGTCCTGGGACATCTCTTGTTCAGTATATGTTTTTCGGAGGTACAGGCAAATACGGAAGGACTGTGGCTGACCAAGTTCGCAGATGACTGCAAACTGGGCGCCATAATCGACTCTCCAGCCGACACAAGCATCCTCCAAAAGGGCCTCATAGAAACAGACAACTGGTGCCAGAGCCATGGCCTCAAGATAAATGCCAAAAAGTGTATAGTCATCCCCTTTGGCAAAAAACAAAGTGCAGACAAATTACCACATAGGTGGTAATCCATTAAGTACAAAAGTAATTAGGGACCTGGGGACCCAAGTTGATAGCAATCTCTCATTTGACAACCAAGTGGCCAAAGTGGTTAGAAAAACATTTTATATAGCCCACCTAATCATGAAGGGATTCACATCTAGATCGGGGAAGGTCATCATGCCTCTTTACTCATCCCTCATCAGGCCCATAATTGAGTACAATGCCCCTTTTGGGATGTACCTTACCAGACACCTGCAGCAACTGTAAAGACCCCACAAGTACCTCACCAAGAGGATCAAAGGGCTCAAACAGATGCCATATGCTGCCCGGTTAAAGAAACTCCAGCTCTACTCAGTGGCATACCGCCTGCTCAGAGGCAATCTGTGCCTGACGTATAAAGCCATGTCCAACCCGGAATTAATGGACATGGTGCACCTCAGAAAATCCAAATCCCATCGAGCTATGCGCTCAAGAGACTTGAACCTCAGCACTGAAATAAATAGGACATGCTGGAGGGACAGATTCATAACCCAGAGGCTCCCTTCACTCTGGAATAAAATCCCAGTCCAGGTTAGGCAGAGTCCCTCATTGACTCTCTTCAAGAGGAATCTTGATGAGTGGATGGGAGATCGTAGGTTTACCCCGGGTATCACTTCGGTCTCACTGTTAGACAGAGGCAAAGTATACTAACCTCAAAAAAAGGCATAGCAAAATTAATTTAAAATGGGTGGTGAAAGCCAAACACACTCTGGCTAGGCTTATAAATGCCCTAGGGAAGATAGCCTAGTATGAATCTATGAACCTATGCACCTATGAACTTCAAGTGATTTGATGCTAAGTGTTCTGATTATAAATAAGTCAACAAGAAAATGGAAATAAGCAAGTGGACTAAATTTGTAGTGTTGTAGAAATTCCTCTTACACGTTTGCCATGAAGAAGTATGCATATTGTGGTGACATTCTGATGCTCATTGCATGCCCATCGTCTGTACATAGTGTTTCCCATTAAAAGTAAAATTATGTGTCAGAATAAGTTCTGTAAGTTGTCCATCTACATTTGGAGTAATGCTGTGATGATCTGTTTTTTCTTACAAGTACATGAGACAGGCAGCAAATCCAACTTCATGTGGTATGTTTGTGCAGAGTGATATAACACTCAATATAGTTAAAACAGTGTTAGATGGTAGGTTACTTAAGAGAATGTGAAGAAAATTAATATGTTGAATATAGCTGTCTGTCTCACTGACTAGTATTTTTAGAAGTTTCCCAAAAACCCAGTAATCTTTTTTGTCAGAGATCCTTTGCCAGATACTATTGGTCTTACAGAATTTCCTGGCTTAAGGAAGTTTGGTAGCATGTAGAAAACTCCTGGCCTAGGTATTTACTTCTATAGATGCACATCTACATCTCTGTCTCTGTGCATCAATCTATCTGCATATCTCTCTATATAAGCATGTATATATTTTTTTACTTCTTGTACAATGCTGACTAAAAATTGTGCGATAAGGATTTTTTTCTTGTTTGTGCATGCAGGAAGTCACTTTGATTATTGACGTTTTTATTCGACAAGTATATGTGCACTGTTCAACTACACTTATTTACATTAATAACAAGACTGGCTATCAGTAGTCCCCTCTCATTTATATGTGTATACTTTGTATCCTTTCACATTAATACCTCTATTACCTTTTATGAACCCCATCACTGAAATTTTTATTTGGGATTGTGTACAAGGAAATGAATGATACTTATTAAAATTATTGGCATTGGTACATTTTTCTTCCTACATGCACTCAGTCTAGGTTGTGCCTAAATCTACAAGTACCCTTTTGCTGACAGCAACTTGATCAAAGAACTAATTTATCAGTCCTTTTGTATTGTGTACATAACCTGACTTTTTTCATCTTTATAACATCCACAGTTTTCCAATATACTGTTAGATACCTGTTTGCCAGATTTTATGCTACTTTTACAAATCATGTATCTTACTACTTAAACAGTTATGATTTAATATCACTCTTTATGCAGCATTTGACAAAAGGTAACCATTCTATCCATTCTTACTAAATCTGGTAATTTTCTTCTCTAGTAACATTTTTCCATACCTCTAGAAATGTAAATGAGAGAGCTCAACATAGCTGGTTAAAAAAATGGGAATCTTTGTGTACTATATTGTACACAGTGGGACCCAATCAATTAATATATTTCTCCTGACTGTCTGGATAAGTTTAATATAGCTTCCCTGTCTGAGAAGTTTAGACAATTGATATAGGTATGCCTCAGATGTGTATAGAGTTACCTTATCTTTGTTTAAAGCATGTAGAAGTTCTGATAGGTCTCTCAGTAATGAGTAGTAACTTTACCCAACCCCCATTCCCACTCACCCCAGTACTCCTAGATTTATATTTACCCCACATCACCTGACTCACCTGCCACACCTATCATCCAATCACTGCAATACAACTCAAGATTAGGTCACACCCACACTCCATTAACCTACCACCCTCTCTATTTCAACAAACCACACACTGCATACACCCAGTCACCTCCTCTACCCAGCCACAATCCTGCAATACACAGACCTCACAGACACCATGACACTAACCCCATGCTCCCATAACCACATCATCCAAATACTCTTACCTTCTCTATCCATTTGTCTCTTCATAATCTCCAGCAGTACCAGATATCGCCATCCACTCATCATGCACTACATCAAATCCCCCACCTTACCATACACCATAAGCAACCCCTCCATACCAACAAATACACAACCAGTCATCCATTACCCTTTTATCTTTCAACTCAACTCTCCAATCCATTACACCTCACAATCAAAAAAAACACCCCAGCTTCAAACATCACTTCTTAACAATCTTATACCTTAAAACAATTGCCAGGATTGCAACCCAACTACTACTAGGAGGGGACATCCACCTCAACCCTGACCCAACAAATATCCCCCATACCACATCCAACCCCAACCTCCCATTTAAGCACAAACCCACTGATATACTCATACTGAACCTAAACATTCACAGCATCATGTACAAAATAGAGCAGTTACATGGAGCCATCTCTGCATACAACCCACATATTATGGTGATTACAGAAACATGGCTTAAACCCCATATTAAAGATAACTCTATATCCCCACCTGGCTTTAATATATTGAGAGTAGATAGAGTTCACAGAAGAGGAGGCAGAAAAGCCTATGTTTATAAATCCAATTTAAAAGTTCAGCTCCTTCAAAAAGAAACTCCACATTTCAACAATGCTGAGACCTTATTCACCAAACTCCTCCTAAACCAGCACAAACAATTAAACCTACTCAGCATCTATATACCACCAGGATATAACCTTAGGACTCCACCGGGCTTCCCAATCCCTTTCTCAAGAAACTGTAGTCCTAGGCAATGTCAACATCGACTGGAACAGTGTACATTCATCAACAGCCACTAACCACACAAACCTATATAACTTTACTCAACTCACACACACTCCCACGAGATTTGACAAAACCACCAAGAATGAATCCACCTTAGACTGGATCCTCACTAACCAGCCCAACACTGCCCATCTATTGCGGGATACTACCCAACTCCCTCAGTGACCATAACTCAACTTTCCTCCTTCGGCACAAACTGAAAAATACCAACCCACCCTCCCTGTTACAAACCTGCTCTCAAAAAAACTTCTCCTCAGAACAATTCTCAAAAACCCTAAAATCCTGCAACTGGGCCCCCCTAAAAACGCTCCCCCTGGACAACACAGTAGAATACTTTAACTCCAAATTCCTAGAGATTCTAAACCAACCAGCCCCACTGAAAACAATAAGAGTACGCAGTAACCCTGCCCCCTGGCTAAACAAAACCACACAGATCTTACTCAAGGCTTGGAACAAAGGTTGGATAAGCTGGAAAAAACACAAAACACCTGAAACTAGGAAAACCTTTTCTGAATTCAGAAATAAAGCAAAAAAACAGGTCAGGCTGGACAAACAAAACCACTATATTTCCCTACAAAAGAAACACAGCAACAACCCACAAAAATTCTGGGCTGCAGGGAGTAGCATCCTCCAGCCCGGTAAAACCACTGCACCACCTGCGGACATCAAAGGCAATGACCCTGACATAGCCTCAGGCTTCAATAACTACTTTACCTCTTCCATACTTAAACTAGTAAACGATATATCACCCACAATCCAACCACAATCCTTAAACTGCCAAACTAAATCTTCCCCCTTCTCACTTAACCCAGTTCCAGTATCAACCATTCAAAAACTTTTAGAAAAAGTTAAACCCACCACCCTAGCCGCCGACTGTCTCATAGCCCAGTATCTTCATCTGGCATCCAAGGCCATTGCCTACCCCATCTCCCTACTCATTAATAGATCTATTTCAATGTGCACCATTCCATCCTTGTGGAAAACCTCATATATCATTCCCCTCCACAAGGGTGGCCCCTCTACTGATTTCTCTAACTACCATCCCATTGCTATCCTATTACCTCTCTCAAAAATTCTAGAAAAATGTATCCATCACCAACTCCTTACCCACCTACTAACCAGCAACCTACTATCCAAAACCCAACATGGATTCAGACCATCCCATAGTAACAACACTGTCCTAATCAACTTCTCCAATATCATAACCTCACACAGGAATCAAGGGCAACTGGTCTCCACCACCTTCCTAGACTTATCCAAGACATTTGATACAGTTTCCCATAACAAACTCCTTACCTGTCTCTTTGAACTCAACCTCAATAACCCCACCCTACAATGGTTTAAAAGTTACTTAAACAACCGCTCACAATCTGTCAAATGGGGCAACTCCCTATCCCCCCACTCCCTGTCACATGCGGCATCCTACAAGGCTCAATCCTTGGCCCCTTTCTCTTCAACATACTTACAAATAATCTCCACATAGCAACCACTAAAGCCAATATTGTCCAGTATGCTGATGATACAACCCTAATCCGCTCAGTACCCAACATCCATCTACTACAAAGTAAAGCCCAGGAATCCTTCACTGAGGTAGAAAACTGGCTAAACAACCACCAATTGATACTAAACCCAAAAGAAAGAGCTAATGCTATTCCACCTAACTAAACACTGTGGCCCCACCTTCACCAACCTGTCAGCCAACAGCATCCTCATCACTCCAGTAGATGAGGCCAAACTGCTAGGTGTCACAATTGGTCAACAACTTAAGTACAAAAAACACATATCACAAACTATCTCTAAAGACCACAAAAAATAGGTTTCCTCTACCGTTGTAAACAGCTCCTAGCCCCTGAGTCTAGAACCACAATAGCCAGGACTCATCTCTTATCAACATTGCTTTACGCCTCTCCAGTTTTTACCAGCATTAATAAAATCGACCTGAACAAACTCTCCATATGCTACAACAAAATAGCTAGGTTCACTGCCAATAGTAGATCACACTCCCACCACTGCCAATCCCTACTTACACTACACTGGTTAGAATTTCCAAGCTTGCTACACTACTACCAACTCATCATAGCTCATCAAATTCTATACCATCCTGGGAGAACCCCTGCCCTAGCTGACATGTTAAACTTTTACAACTCCACCAGGGAACCACAATCAAGTAACAAATCCCTGACTGAAGTCAATCCATGTAAGAAAAACTCTGTAGAAGCCCTATTCTCTCATAAGGTTGCAAAAGTATGGAACACCCTCCTACCTGAACTCAGTCTACAAAATCACACAAGCACATTCAAAGGCCTCCTTAGATCACACTTCTTTGCTAACCCTCTCTGTAACTGCAAAGACCCCCCCCCCCCGAATCCTCACTGCCCCGTAGGCAGACTACCCGCTGAAACCTCCAATGCATACAACATACTGTCACTTGCAATGTACTGCTTGTAAATATTGTAAATATCAACCTACTCCTGGGTATCTTATTTACACAGATTGTACTGTTATTGTAGTCATGTAACCTGTTATTGTAGACATGTAACCTGTTATTGTATACATGTAACCTGTTATTGTAAAAATGTAACCTGTTATTGTAGTCATGTAACCTTTTATTGTAGACATGCAACCTGTTATTGTAGAAATGTAACCTGTTATTGTAAAAATATAACCTGTTATTGTAGACATGTAACCTGACTGTACGATGTGATTGTTTTTGCATTTAACTGTTTTTTAGCTGTATGCTAGCTTTCTTGTTATCAATCATGTGTATTCACACTGTTACTTCCTTGGAGCTTTTCTCCCCAGGACTCCACTGAAAATGGATACCTGTTGTCCAGTTGGACTTATCCTGTCAAAAGAAATGTTAAATAAATAAAATAAATAAAATTCAACAGTTGTTGGCATTAAATGGCAATAAACTTCACTTAGTCACATTTTTTTATTTTTGAATAACCCTATATGTCACACCACATAAAATGTGTCTCTTGATTATCAAGGTTTACCTTTAGGGAATTAAACTACTCTCCATGTGATGTTCCCATCTATTTAAGTCATAATTGTTTAACATACCAAAAGCATGTGAGGCAAATTTTTGGATTGGGGCTCCTGATGCTGGCTTATCCCTTATATTAGAGGGACATTTTACAACAGGATAATAATATTAAGAAAAATAATAATGATGGTGACAAAAATCACCACTTTTTAAGATGTCACCAAACTCTAAAAGTAAATATATAAACAAATAAATAAATAAAATGCGTCCCAAAAAGCATGAAAGTTATCAGTCAGAACTGAAAAAAATATTTTATCAACAAAGCACATTTTTGTCTTGGCAAAATATTTGTGGTTATTTGATCACTTTTATTATTTGCACCAGTACTGTAGCAGTACTGTAGCAAAATAAGCTAGATATCTTTTACTATTTTGCCACAAGAGTCAAAAAAGGAATTGGGATACACCACTAGTCTACTACTTTTACCCATTCACAGAAAAAAAACATGGATAGCTTTTCAAATTATGTAGCCAAGAATATAACATTTAGGCATTGGCAAATAATGATTAAAGCCACATGAAGAAACACAACAAACCATTCATGGCAGTGCATTTCTCACAAAGGTTGCCACTTAACTCACTCCAGAAGTAGTTAGAATTAACATAGTAACAGATCTTTCTAAAAGCAAGGTAAAACACTGAATCAAAAATCTGAGATTAGTCAGAAAATAGAAGCCCAACTAAACTACCAGAGTGACTGGATCTGCATATACTTTTACCAGTGGATATGATAGGTGGTTGATGATGCTATTGTTACACTTAATGAATACTGTCTTCTCAGAACAATTCTTTTAGTTAATACATTCCTTACATCATTAAGTATAACCATGTCCAGTATAGTAGAAGGAAAGTGCAGTCAGTTTAGACAATATGAACCCAAACAAGACCTGCTCCGTCATTTGTGGATTGGGATAATTGATACTGACTTCTAGAGAGCTAGAAAATAATATGTCTAAAAAATATGAGTTTAGAAGATGCTGTGAAAAACTGTCACAGACTCTTACCCAATATGGGTAGAGCGTATCTGTATGGGTAGAGAGTACCTGTCCTGGGGTTGCCATTCATGAGAATTATGCTTGGTAATCTTTTACTGTCCTTATATAAAATGAATAGAAGGGCAATAATGGAGAGGTTAAGCAGACATTTAGGACACAAAAGAGTGAAAGGAGTTTTATATTTTCTGTGAATAGAAGGATTCATATAAACACGCTTAAACTTTGATTTAATATGTGGTAAAAGTGGGATGTCAACACAAGGTGAATTGTTTAAAATAAAGACTGGTCAGTTATAATCATATGTTCCACAGCAAAGTTGTTTTATATCCCTCTATAAATAATTGAAACTGTGAAAGAAGTTAATTGTTTTGTTTTAAAGAAATATATTTCCCTGCCACTATTCTACGTGGTTAAATATACAAGTGCACAAATTTAAATAATGAGGCAGCTGGCTCCATTTAAGGTAGCCCAAGCTGCATCCATCTTCTAAAATTCCTTACATAGACATGATCCAGCTCATGGAGTTCCTCCTCTGTGCTTGAAAAGAGAACACATTTATTTTGTGGGGGTAATTAAATATTTAGAAAATATAAGTGCTGGGAACTTGAGAGTTAAGGACAGACTGTTGTTTCAATACTGATCCCAGTAGTGGTTGACAGTTTAGTCTGAGTATGAACAAAGCTATTAAATCAGTTTCCTCTAATCTTGTCCTGTTCTGCAGCAAATGTAGCAATTAGCTGGCAGTCGTCATAAAACTAAATAGGTTGTGATTATTCATTCTTGGAGGGTAAGACTACTGGTTATGTTGTTCCCGTCTTGAGTTGTAACATTATCAAGGAGAATGGATCAAGAAATAATATTCCAAGTCAGAATTTCTATATACCAATTCAGTAGAATGTTAGATACACCAAAATGAATTTCCTTTTTGCAGGATAGTAAGTTAGTAATAGCTATGTGCAGGGGTACAATAAGTATTTGTGTTCAAGGGAAGGAAAATATATAACAGCAGTTCAAAGGTTGGAAAGATCATAATCAGAGAGAACCTGTGAAGGCAAGGAGAGCAGTATTAAAATAGTACAGTTGTGTAAAAACTTACCGTAACAGTAGATGCCCTACTGATCACTGTTGTAGTATTCCAGTACAGATGGGTTATCCTGCCTGAGGTAAATTGATGACTGACCAGTGTCCTAAAACCAAAATCTTCCTGATACACCATACATCCAATGTATGATCTCAGCCCATGGTTGTAGGGATACATAAGAGGACATATAGGTATAAGCTCCTCAGACCTTAGGGCCCCTGTAAAAGACTTGGTAAAACAAGCAATAAGAAATGACTCCAGCTAAGACGTGTGGAGAGGAAGTGCTTCTCCTTTGGTTCACAAGGTAAAGCGTTGCAACAAAAGCAGAAAGGGGAAAGGAAGGAGAGATGTAATACTGCAACAGTGATCAGTAGGACATCTACTGTTATGATAAGTTCTTACACATTTGTACTATGCCCTTCCTTGGATTACTGTTGTAGTATTCCAGTACTGATGGCTGATTCCCAAAGTGATAGGTTGTTAAGGATGGATGGGTCAGAAACAGGGCATCTGTCTAACAATCTAGTAAAAGAGGTTCTAGATCTAGAGAATGCATCTACTCTGTAGTGCCTAGTAAAGATGTGAACTGATAACTAGGTGGCCACTTCCAGAATAGTTCAGAATGTTATGCCTTTGAAGAAGATTCCAGAAGAGGATACTGCTCTGGTGGAATGGGTTATTAATGTGAAGACAGGGACTTGTCATAGGAGATGTAACAGAATGAAATAAAATATCCAATTATAGATTATCTGTTTGGAGAAAGGGCTACCTTACATACTCTCCTGGAAAGAGAATAAAAAGCTATTTGGTTTTCCTGAAGGCTCTTGTTTTCACTATGTAGTATCTTAGCTGTCTATGCACATCCAGGAAATGGAGTAGTCTTTCACCCTGGCTGTGGATAAATAAAGAAAGTAGGCAAATGAATATCCTGGTTGAGAGACAGTTTATTTACTACTTTTGGCATAAAAGAGGGGTTAGCTCTTAAGGAAACCCTGTCCTTATGAAGATAAGGAAGGTAGGGATGGGCATTGGGCCTTTAGCTCAGCAACTCTTCTAGCAAAGGAAAGAACAACTAGCAGAACCATTTTCTAGGTACAACATTTTAACAAGGCAGAAACAGCTGGTTCAAATTTTAAATCCTAGAGAGTGAGTTCAACTGTTTGACCTCAATAGTGGAAAA
Organism: Protopterus annectens; assembly: GCF_019279795.1. NCBI lineage: Eukaryota > Metazoa > Chordata > Ceratodontiformes > Protopteridae > Protopterus > Protopterus annectens. Next base: position 1,655,872,325 of record NC_056728.1, on the reverse strand, counting down.
CAAGGGAGAGTTTAAAGACATGCAGGTAGAAATAGCTGACAATTGTGCCTTGCTAGAGGAGTAGGTTGGTCAACTCTTGAGTAGCCCACAAGTAAGATTGAAAAATGGGGATACACACACTAAAGGGGTCCTCATTGTCTTTGGGAAACCAATTTGAAAAATGTTTCCACTTGGAGATGTAAGATTTTCTAGCGGTAGATTGTTTCACCTCCTGTAGCACCTGGAGCACATTCATAGAAAATGGTGACTGAAAGAGAACAACATTCTATCACACAGAGAGTCAGGTTAACAGCCTGCAGGTTGGGGAGGGGGGGATCAGCGAACCTTGATTCTGCGTGAATAAGTCCACATTGTAAATTAACTTCCAGTAATGGCCCTTAGATAGGCAAAGAAGAAGGGGAAGAAATGCACCTGGGCAGGGAGGGAGTCACTACCAAAACTGTTAGTCTGACCCTTTGGATCTGCAGTAGAATTACTGGAATTGGGGGAAGGGGGGCATAAAAGAACTTCACTCCAACTGAAGGAAATACAGTCCATCCTCCAGGACTGGAGAAAAGGGGTCGTGGAATGGAACAATTTCAGTTGTCTGTTCTGGTAGGAGGCATATCCCATATGTGGTCTTTGTCCAAGATGACCTCTCTGTTAAACATCCAGTCATGTTGATCTTCGATGGATCTGCTTAGTGGGTCTGACCGAACATTGTCTTCTGAAGGAATATAAACAGCTCTCAGGGTCAATTTGCCCTTATTGTCAGGTCCCATGCCAGCAGGACACACCTGCACAACTGAAAGGAGTCTGTGCACCCTTGTTTGTTGATTTGCCACATGACCATAGAGTTGTCTGTGTTCCAGACGTAGGAGAACACCAGTACAGCTTGAATAATGGCTTTCACTTCCTTCACATTGATTTGCTCCTTTGTCTCCTTGGGGGGACTACTGTCCTTGAAGATCTGGAGTGCTCATCCATGCACCCCAAGCTTGATCTGATGCAGCTCTGTAAAGATCCTGTGTGGGAGTGAGTGTGCAGGAGGGGAATCCTGGATTAAGATAGATTTGAGATATCCACCATTGCAGCTCTTTCTTTAGAAAGGGCAAGAAAGGTTCATAGGTTCATAAGTTCATATGTAGGTACTAGGCTATCTGCCCAAAGGCATTGATAAGCCTAGCCAGAATGTGTTGGCTTTGACCGCCCTCTTAGATTAGTTCCCTCTGCCTCTGTCCAGCAGAGCATCTGAAGTGATCCCCGGGGTAAACTTTCTGTTTCCCATCCACTCATCAAGGTTTCTCTTGAAGAGTGTTAGTGAGGAGCTCTGCCTAATGTAGATTGGAATCTTGTTCCAAAGCATGGGAAGTCTCTGGGACAGCAATCAGGGATTTGGAAGTCCAGTCAGTGAAAGTATAGAGACAACACGGACTTCAAGTACCACTGGAGCTTTCTCATATGTAGTCTGGCAAATGGCATCATGGGTATTGTGACTGCCATGTAGCCCAGAGCTCACAAGACATCTATTGTTAAGGGAAGATCCACAGGAAGCAAGTACTGAAAGAAGCTGATCAGGGACGGGTCTTTCAACTGAGGGTGAAAAGCTGTTATCAAGAGGGTATTCAGTCTGCAGCCTAATAAGACCAGATCCTGAGATGGAGTCAGAGAAGACTTCCTGAGATTTAGAGTAAACCTTAGAAGAGACATAGATAAGCTGAAGTGTCCTTTGAGAAGATCTGGTTGAAAAGGTCATCCAGATAATGAAACATTTACATTCCCTGGGTTCTGCAAAAGGCCACAGTTGGTTCATAGATTAGTACTAAGATAACTGCCCCTGTGGGCCATTTTAAGCCTAGTCAATTACTCCATGTAAGAATCAAACCCTGCACTTTTTGGTTGGTAATGTAAAAACCTTAGCCATCATGGCACCCTTCCATGTCTTTGTTCTTTGTGAATACCCTGGGAGCTGTAGATAGACCAAATGGTAAAGCAGAGAATTGAAACTACAATGAAGAAAATGAAAATCTGTGGAATTTCCTGCATATAGGATGAATAGTCATGTGCTTGAATGCATCCTTCAAGTCCAGGTTCAGAACAAATGTGTGTGGAAGGATGAAAGGAAGAAGTGTATGCAAAAAAAGTGTATTGAAAGATGTCACTTCCAGAAAGGTGCTGAAGTGGGACAAATCAAAAATTGGTCTCTGATTACCCTCCTTCCTGGGACCTATAAAAAGTCTTCAGTAAAAAAACATTTCTTGGTTCTGGGGTTGGGACTGGTTCTATATTTCCGTGGGGGAAAGACCTTAGATGAGAGGTGCAATGAGGTGAACCTGACTGGGAGGTAGATGAGAGATTCCCCTCACAGGGTGGAATCTCCTCCAAGATATTTTGTACCTATGTTGGATGATAAAAAACCCCTTTGTTTGAAGTGATGAATTGTCAAGCGGGGAGAGACAGAGTGAATCGTTTGAACAAGGGGGTTTGTGGACCAAGGAAGGAGAGGAAGGCAGTAGATAGTGAAAGGGAGGATTTTTTTATCTGGAAAAAAACTAATTTTCATTTCTGAATACTTATGCAGATTTGTCCTGAAATGTTTCTTGTTTCTGCCCTTTTTTTTTAGGGGGGGGGTTCCACATGGACAAAGCAAGTCACCGTGGAAGGATGATTCCTTTGATATCTAGCAGCTGGTGTGAGAAAAAATGCTTGAAATTATGCATAATTTTCCCTTCTCCTTCAGAGTTTTGAAAAGTTTGGCTGTAGTAGAATGAAACAGCAGGTCCCTACTAAGGGGGAATCAAATAGCTTGGCCTTGATATCCTTCAGGAGGGACAAAAGACAAAGCCAGGCAAAACTGTAGATAACAGAACCCATGGCTACAGCTCAGGAGGAAGTCTCTGCAGTACCATAGCTGTATTTAATGGAATGCCTGGCTAATTGGATAGCATAGAAACAGCCTCTGCCTAAATCCTGTAAATTAACCATAGTTTTATGTAAATCACATAGAATGGATAAACAGCATTTTGTCATCTTAATTGGATAATTTAAGGCCCTGAAGGCCAGGGTAGCAGAGCTGTAGACCTTTTTGCCATACCTTCCCATAGCTCCACTGTCATTGTCTGATGTCACCACATTAAATGCAGGTAAAAGCTTAGTGAACCTATCAGAAGAGATACAGAAAACAGAGGGTGCTAGAATAGTGTTGCTGTAGAGAAAAGTAATTTCCTCAGGGACTTTGTAAAACCTATCATGTTTTTTGGAAGTTTGAGGCTTAAGATATCTCTGATTGCATCTTAAACCGTATGAAGCATGATTTAGCCACATCCCTTACAACACTGTTCAATATTAGCCTACACACAGGTTTTGTACCAAGCAAATGGAGAACAGTTACAGTTACTCCCCTGCAAAAGGAAGAACTTTCCACAGAACCAGGAAATTACAGCCCCAAAAATCTGACCAGCCTCCATATACAAAGCCATGAAAAGACTTATCATAGGGCTACTCAGTCAGGACAAAGAGAACATCCAATCACTGGACCCATCTCAGTTTGGATTCATCAAGGATAGATCAACCTGGTGAATTTTTTGAAAATGTCTCCAATGCAATGGATTAAGACAAACAGACACATACTGCATACCTCGACCTGGCAAAGTTTTTGACATAATTCCCCACATAGGCATAGTAGAAAAGCTAAATAAACTGGGAATGAAACCCTATGTCACCTATTGGATTACCAAGTGGCTCATAGACAGGAACCAAGAAATCAAAATAGGGGAAGGTACCTCCACAAAGAGACCAGTCACCAGTGGAGTCCCCCCAGGGTTCTGTGCTGGGACCTCTCCTGTTTGGTATCTACTTTTTTGAAGTAAAAGTGATCTGGGTGACTAAGTTTGCAGATGATTACAAGATAGGAGAAGTCAGTGAATCCCCAAATGACTTAGCCGTCCTGCAGGATGTTTTTTCTCAAATCAATAACTGGTACCAAAATCATGGACTGAAACTAAATGCCAAACAATGCATTATTGTGTCCTTTGGGAAGTTATTTATCTCAGGGAACTACCACACTGTCAGTACAACCCTAGGAGGTGACTCAATTGTTTGGGAGTGGGGAACTTATGTGTATAGTGAACCAACATTTGACCAACATGTCCATTTTTGTAAGAAAGATCTTCTATATTACACAGCTTATAAACAAAGTGATTGCGTTTAGATCTAGGGATGCCATTGTCTCCCTTTATTCATCCCTCATTAGGCCAATCATTGACTAAAATTTCCAGACACCTACAACAACTGGAACGTCCATAGAGCTACTTTACTGAAAAGATAGAAGGTCTAAACAACATGTCTGATGTGTAGCAACTCAAAGCTCTGTCACTATGCTCACTATTCTACAGACTGCTAAGAAGTGATTTGTGACAAGCATACATGGCATCCTCTAACCCAGTGCTAAGGGATTCACTGCACATCAGAAAATCAAATTGCATTAGAGATAGTCAGTCTAGGGATCTCAATCTCTTCTGCAACATCAACAGAATGGTTTGGAGGCACATGTATGTCTGGCAGAGGATACCACTGCTCTGGAACAGACTACCCATGCACATAAAATAAAGTGGCGTGAAAGACAAAATGGCCTTGCAATGGCCTTGTGAAAATTCAAGCTATTTGTTTGCTTGAGAAATCTAACTGGGAGAAACATGCTTATTTTTTTTTCTGTTTCTTTTTCTTCAGTAGAACATCTTCCCAAGCATAGCGAGATGGTTTTGAACCCTGACAGATCTTGATTGAGATTCTTGGTACCCCTTCCCTTATCTGAATATCAGGTGGTGTCTTTTGGTACCTTTGAGATGATGACCCTTGGTTCTCCCTTCTCTACCATCACAATAGGATCGCTCTCTTTGGCAATGTGAGAAGCCAATACCAAACTAGTCTCCAGATGGTTGTTGTAGTGGGTATCTGAGAAGGAGGTGGATATACTGTGGATTCCTGCTATATCTCTGTCAGAGTGTCTGAGACAGATAGAGCAGCTGAAGATTCAAGCCTTGGTTTATAAGTACAAACAGGATGTCAAAAGAGGAAGGTTCTGCCATTTTGCTTTGTTTGTCATGCCTCCAATATTGGGTCTCTAAGTAAATATTTGCAAAAGAAAGTTTGATGTGATTATTTTTGGGTGTGCATATAGTAGATTCTGAAACTGTGATCAACTCCTAAACAAAACAGAAACTAGGATTGGAGGTTTTTATAAGGGATCCACCTGCCCTCAGTTGCTCTTCCCTTACTTTGCTCACTTGAACAATTCTAAAGTAATAAAGTAATAATAAGAAGGTTCCCCTATGGGGTACTTACCTGAAAAAACCTAGCCAGTGGTAGTAGCAATGACAGCATGGAGTTCAGAACAGTGGGGGGTGAAGATGCTGTGTTCAGACTGGTGGCAAGATAGTCTGTGGATCTTACACCCATAAGTCCACTTTTGTACTACTATACCCACAAGCTAAGGTCATGCGCTGAATGTATAGTGATTCAGGAAGGTTTTGGCTTTGGTATGTCAGCCTGCTATCAGTTTACCTCAGGCCAAATTATCCATCAGTACTGGAATACAGCAACAGTGATACAAAGAAGGACATCACTGGTTTTGACATGTTTATTCAAAAGTATTACCTTTCCTCCTCCTCTTCCTCTGTACTTCTGCTGGTAAAGGTATGATACTGATGTGGTATAATAGACATGGGAGGTTGGTTTCAGCCATTTCTCAGTAATCCCAAGTATACTATGTTCAACTATTGTTGCTATATCCCTGTTGCATTGGGGCCACCTCAGACTGCTTAGAAGTATGGCTGGAGGTACCTGAACTTGTGGGATAGAATTATCAGGTATACAAAGGAGGTAGTGTATAATTAAGCAATAATCCATGACTGGGTGTGTGTTATGATGGATTTACCCACAGCTGGTCTGGTGTGTGTGTGTGTGTGTGTGTTTGTGTGTGTGTGTGTGTGTGTGTGTGTGTGTGTGTGTGAGTGTGTATCTGTCTATCTATATGTGTGTATGCATGTGTGTTTTATTAAGCAGTTCTAAGTACAGTACACTTCAGGTTCTATAATGGGTGCTAGTATTGAAAAGATAAACTAATAAAAGTTTATTCAACTGTAGTTACTGAGTTCAGCTTTGTAAAGACAATGACCTTACCCATACCTGGGAGATCATTCAAAGGCTTGAGCTAGAAAGTTCTTCTACTGCAGCAAACCCACATGGAATTCAGAAACCTACTAGCTGTGATGAGGTATGACCTAATTATTGGCAAATATGCACGTTTCTTGAATTGCATTTACTATCACTATGTACTATTCATGGCTGATCTGCATGCTATTTTAGGAGCTTGATGCTCATGAAGGCACTGCCATCCCCACAGATGCACACACACACACACACACACACACACACACACACACACACACACACACACACACACACACACACACACACACACACACACACACACACACACACATGCGCTGCACACACGCTGCAACACACACACACACACACACACACACACACACACACACACACACACACACACACACACACACACACACACTACACTCCCTGTAACTGTCCCACCCTATCTACCCTCTCATGGTCTCCCCCTACCCCTATAATACGTTTGTGCCATTATGTCATATATGTATTATGCTCTGATAGCCTAGTTTTCCTCTCCCCAATCCCTGTTATGATGTTTATGCCATTATGGCAATTTATACAGTCATCTCTGGTGGTATAGTTGTTCCCCCTACCCCCAAGTCCAGTTATGATACAGTTGTCATTACAGCACTTCAGACTGTAATCCCTGGTGTCCAGTGTTTCTCCCTCTCACATCTTACAATACTTCACTTTATTCCTGATATCTTTTGGTCCCTCACTGCTAGCTCCTGTGCTACCATTAATGGCATTGTGGCACTTTAAGCTGCATTCCGTGGTGTCTGGTGGTCCCCTGATCCTTGGACTACAGCTGGCGTGATTCAGTGTTTTTGTTGTGTGGACTGCTGTGACATGGTCTGATGGCAGTGCTGATCTGCACAGCAGGGTGCTTTCTTGAATCACTCAGCCATGCAGTTGCTGTTTCTGGGGAGAGAGCACATGGCTAACTAGCACCTGCATCTCCCCACCACTGGAATGCCTCACTAGCATTCAGCACAGCTGCCATGCCACCTCTTTGTGATGCTACATTTCTCCATATTTTCAGACCATATAGCTCCCTCCAGTGGTGCTTGCTGAAATGATGAAAGGTACCATGATGTGTACACTTCTGTAAATTCATTTGTAGTCTGCATTTATGGCTGGCTGTTGGGTTTCTAGTCAGAAGCAGAGCATCACTGCAATGTCACCAGATAACATTCTGTTTATGATTTCCTACCATTAAGATACATATCATAGTATGTTTTTCTCTGGGACTTGCATAAAATACTGGTATTTCAATACATTTTTTGTTTATATTTCGGTTTGAAATTCAACTCTCTATCTGCCTTCCAGGTTTTACTTATATCTTTTATATGATAACATCTAGCTAATAGCATTTGGCCTTATATTTGTTTACCATGGTGGGCAGTACTCCACATGGACTAGTTTTAAGCTCAGTCAGTGAGAAATATGCCTTCTGTTTGTTATATCTGCTATTATAGCAATTAACAATCTATACTAAACAGAAGACTCCCCTACTCATAAATGTGCATAAACGTGTACATTCTTTTGAGGTCTGATTCTGTTGTAACATACTGTAATGGTTACACAAGCATGCATTACTTCTTTGTTGGTTTGACTTTGCTATTAGGAAACACTTGTAAAATAGTGGTCAGGGGAAATCACCAAAATGCCGAATGCAAACTCAGGTAACATTGGATAACTTTTTATTTTGATACATGTGAATGAAAGGTTTAGGTAACAATTATGCTGAGTCTTTCCATTACACAGTGATGTTGAACGTCTTGCTTGTGATACTATTTATAGAAAAAGTGTTTCTTATGCATCACTAAAAGGTTAAGCATAATTTATTGAAATTTTAAAGCTGTCAAAATACTCTGAATATCTGCAGGAAATGCGTTTCTCAATTCATATTACTGTACTGCTACCATTCAAAATATATTTTTACTAGAAAACTGCAGTTTCAGTCTTGCAGTGTTTAATGGCTTCATGGTATGCAGAATGCATGGCCAGAGTCAGGCTACTTTGTTACTGCAAGCAAGCCAAATCACCAATAGGTGACACACATTTTGAAAGTCATCTACATTATAACAGCCATCTACATTATAACATCCATGAAAAAACATTTTTAGTAAAGAGAGATCAGCTGTCATACTTCAAGCTTGAAGACAGAGAAATTCCTTTCTTTTATTTGAAGTTGTTTTAAACCACAATTTAGAACAGATTAACTTTAGAGTTACACTTCAAATCAACATTTCCATTCATTTTATATTATATCCAACACTTGCAGTTCAGTAAATACTGTAGTAATACTTTTATATGAATGTGGCTTATGTAAATTACAACATTCAGTAGAGTGCTAGTACTGCCAATATAGTTGTAGAATATATTTACTTTTAAGTTACAATATGGGATTCTGACCAGCAGAGTGCTTTTAAAGGTGGGTAATAATTTTTCATTTCAAATTTTGTAGGCTAGAATATTTAATTAAAAGCGTCCTTTTATGAAATTGGTAAACACCTGTTTTTCTGTTACTGAAGGACAAAACATATATTCTCCCATACACCATACAGAGTCACTGTTATATATTACAAGTGCCATTAACTCTATGACATTAAATTCTAATGTAAAAACAATCTTACTGGTTTACTTTCTTACATGTCCATATTGTAAATGATTATTATTTAAAAGGCAATCCACAAGGATATGAACAGTCTAGAATCAACTAAGCCCTGAAATCTTATACCTTAGGTTTCTGACATTATGTGGTAGCTGTGCAAAGAGTATTCTGATTGTTTTCTTCACATCTTTATATTTTCTGCCACAGTTAGTTTGCCAGTTACTGGAGATAATTTTCTTTCTTTTGATAAGACGCATATGATGCAGTGTTGCACCGTCACATCCATATCATACATTATGGGATTGAGGGGGTCACTTGTATTGCAAGCTGTTCTTCATACTGATAACTGCTTTACTAGTTTTAATTATATGGGTTATATCCTGCCAAAGATATAAAACTGGCCAGCTTCCAAAGCTTCAGGGCACCTTCCATGCACCCAAACTGTCAAGCAGTTTGAGCTGAGCTGCCCAAAAGACAGTTTTTGTATGAGCACTTTGAGCTTTACTGCCACAAAAGAGTGTACTCCTCTGAATCTGTTAAAGGTCAACAGATGGCTTATGTTTTTCTTTGCAGGGCAGATAATTTCTCTACGGGGGAAAAACTTATTTTCTTAAATTTTGTTGACATTTTATTACTTTCTTCAGAAAAGTTAAAGGGGTGAGTGTTGTTATTTAATGGATAGTCTCAAAATCATGACGTTATTTTAAATGGAGCACTCATTTCTTTTTGTCAGTTTAAAAGTACTGTAAACTAACTTTTAACATATTTTCTCTGGAGAAATTGTGTTTATTTTTCCAGTGTGTGGCTGCCATAGTGTTTAAAAATGCTTTTTACTATGTGTGTGTGTGTGTGTGTGTGTGTGTGTGTGTGCGCGCGCGCGTGTGTGTGCGCATGCGTGTGCGTGTGTGTGTGTTTTCTGTTTGGTCAAAAATGTAATTTTTGTGGACTGGTAGTTTTACTGGCATTTGCAGCTTGTCTTCCCTAAGAAAGAGGCACCTCTTTTGGCTTGACCATGGGCTACTGGCTCCTTGGTTGGTCCTTCTTCCAGCCACAAAAAGAAAAGGTTAAGCAAGCAATCTCTGCTACCTCAGCAGACTAGCAATTTGCCTCAGCCACAGGTGTGTGACCCTGCTGTGGCTATTTGTTGTACCTTGGACCACACATCTTCTAACCCAGAGCCTTCTGATGAAGCATCTACTGCCAGTATGGACCTTGGATTAGCCATGTCCTATGTGGTTGTTGGGGCCAACTCAGTGGGTAGAGCCTGTCTTGTCAATCCTGGGAAAGAGAACAGGGAATGTTTCCCTGTTGTGTTAGAGTGCTTTTCCCATCCCTGGGAAAGCAGCTGTTGTCATTAGTAACATGGTCATCCTCATTTTTCCTGTCCAAAAGCAACAGAAAAGTAAGCCTTCATCTACCTTTCCTCAAATTTCTTTGGATAGGAGTAGTTTACTTTGACTGTCTCAGTGGTTAATTCAGGCTATTGATCCTTCTTGTAAAGAAGCTTCTGGTAAAATAAAGAGGGGTTTCTCTTTTTCTGAAGAAATTCAAGATTCTGAATCTCAGTAGGAAATTGTAGGGACAGATTCAGGGTGTTGTCCTCAGATTTCTGATTCAGACTCAGAGGACAGCTCATTTTCTAACCCCCCATGTGGGGTTTCTCTTTCTCTGAGACTATTGCTAGAATCCCCCCATGTTTTCACTGGCAGAACACTGAGGTTTCTCAGTTCCTCAGAAAATACTTTGAGTTGTTACAGAAGGATGTTCCAGAATCTACACACATTCTTCCTGCGCTGTTAGATATAGATGATGTGTTTCCTACTCCCTGCAATTTTCATGAGAGTCAGCCATCTGTCCCTAAAAAGGGAGATAAGACGTATAAAGTTCCCTAGTCTTTTACATTTGTTTATACTATTCCTAAACCTGACCCAGCAGCGATAACCTTAGTAGATACCGCAGCTACTAAGCACTTAGTTAATTCTAATCCTACTCTTTCTAATAAGGATAATACAATTATTGCTAGGTATGGGGAAAAAGTGTATTCTTCTGAAATCTTGATTTTTCAGAATTTTCACTTGTCAAGCACGCATGTTAAACTTTGTTCTGACAAATTGTGAAAATAATGTTTTATCTATAGCTTCTTCTGGTGAAGAAAAGCTTTAAATAACTTAGTTTCTTCTATGGCATGGGAAACTATTCATTGTTTGCAGTGTGTGTATGGATTTGTTGATACTTCTTCCAGGGCTATGACCACTGGTACTGTTTTAAGGAAGCTTGTTTGGCTGCATTCTCAGAACCTTCCAGATGATGTAAAAATGAGCTTTTAAATTCTCCCTTGAACAGAGGGTTAGTGTTTAACCCCTCTGCTGCAGAGGTGATCAAAAAGTGTGATGAAGCAGAAAGATTCTTCAGCCTTCCTTTTCCAAACTGTCCAAAGGATTTTCTTTATTCTCAAATGATTTTAGCAAAAAGCCGAATAAACATCCTCAACAAAATTCAGGTAAACAGACATTTAAAAAGAAATGGCAAGGGGCTTCTAAAAGGAAGTTTCCAACCTTCCGTAACCAAGGAGAGTCCAGCAAGCCTGAATAATTATTCAAGAGAAGCTGTGATCCCCTCCCACCTTGGCCTATTTTTTTCTTCCAGAAAGTCCAAATCTTCATTTTCTCTTTGGCAACAGATTCTTTCATAAAAATAAAAATCATTCATCAGTATTACAGAAGGGCAGTGGGAGGAAACTTCTCCTTTCCAAGGGGTAATTCCTTATCCTCCACATCAGACTATTTTGTTTCTATGTGTTCTTCATGACAGGCTATCTTGAAGAGATTTAGAACCAGTTCTTCCTTCCCAGGTGGGGAAGGGGTTTTAATCAAGGATATTCCTAGTGCCAAAGAAAATGTCTGCAGACCAGTTCTGGATCTTTCTTTTCAAAGCGTATATGTAATGGTGCCTAGATTCAAAGTGTTGTCACTTCACAACCTGTTACCTCTTCCTCTTTCAAGTTTCCTAGTAACACTTGACTTAAAAGATGTTTCATATCCCTGTTCATCCAGACTTCAGATATCTCCTAACATTGTGTGTGTCTGGATCACATTATCAGCTCTCTGCTTTATCTTTTTGACTATCAACTGCAACAAGAGTGTTGACAAAGTGTTTAGCTCTGATTATACCTCATTGTATGCTATAGTTTATCCACATTTTCCCTATTTACATGACTTGCTTATCTTTGGAGTTTTCAAAGTGTCAGGAATCTCTCTCTTGGGTCAGAGATATCTTGCACACACTAAGATTACAAGAGGACATTCAAAAGTCTTTTTTAGTCTTTCGCACAGAATTGTGCTCCTGGGGTGTCAACTAGACACCTCAGTTCAAAGAGATTTTCTTCCACAAGGAAATAGATCTTTGTCTAGATCTATATCTAAGGCTTTCCACTCACATTTAGGTCACTGCAAGGGTAAACCTCAGGATTTTGAGTCTCATGGCATTTGTGATTCACAAGATACATCTGACAAGATTACACACAAGAAAGATAGAGTGGTATCTGAAATCTCTTTGGTCCCAGTATCAACACCCCTTTATCTTTTCAGATCCCAGTCCAGGGTCAGAAGAGAAATCACTGCTGGAGAAAACTGATATCCTTAAATCTAGAAATTCCCTTCTCCTTATCTGCTTTAAAAGCAGTCAGTCACTACGGACACTTCTGACTTTTCTTGGGGAACAGTTTCTGGAGGGACAAAAGTGCAGGGAGTGTGGGATACCAAGGACAGATGCAAACAGATAAATATTAGAGTGGCACTTGTCCTGATCAGGGCACTCAACTCTCTGAACCATCTTTGGTCGCTGGGACCGCTTCAGGTGACATTCAACAATCTACAGTGTCTTGCTTTGATACACTGGAAGCAGGTCATGTGGTACATCAGCAAGCAAGATGGAACCAGACCACTTTGCAGACTAGCCATGTTAGCTTGTAATATAGCTTCACAGCACAATCTCACACTACAGGTATCCTACATTTTGTTAGAGCAAAACCGTGTGACAGACAAGCTGAGCAGGACAAGCGTAGACACTCACAAATGGAAAGTAGATCAGTAGTCTTCCAAGATTTGATCCATTTATGGGTAATTCCTTAAGCAGACCTCTTTGTCTCCTCTCTGATTGTTGAGAGAGGAGGCAAAGTGAAAGTGGTCTGCTTGTGGGTAATTCCTGAAGCAGACCTTTTTGCCTTCTCTCTAAACAATCAACCAGCAAAATTCTTCGGTTACAGTACTCCATGCAAGAAGGCCTGGAAAAGAGATACATTTTATTTATTTATTGGCATTTGTTTACCAAGATAGTCCATAGGGTCAGTATGAGCCCATTTTCAGGGGAGGCCCGGGGAGGAAAGCTCCACAATAAACATGTACATAAACAAGCATTTAACAATTCATAATGTAAATGTAGAACAAATGTCAGATTGTTACAATTATTACAGGCTTAAGTTACAGCATGATACAAGAAAGATAATAAAAGGGCTGATATTAAATAAACTGCTATCAAAGAAGAGCTATTGTTATAAGAGGACAATTTCTGGGATAGTGATTAATTGAACCCAATAAAAGCACTATTTTGGTATCACAATAAAGAAGGTTTTTGGACTCACAACAAATAGTGCTTTTATTGGGTTTAATTGTCTTTTTCAAGCACTATTGCACCTTTATGTTTTTGGTTTAATAGTGATTAATTAAATAGAGGTAGTATGGTAGATAGGTTGACTGGTATTAGAGTATATGAAAAAGAAAAGAGAGTCAGGATTTAAGATGGGGGCTTGGTGCACATGCATTTCCAGGATGAAAAGAGGTAGACATGTAAAGATGTTATGAAAGATGTTAAGACTTGATTAATTCTAATTGTTAATGGAAGACATTCCAGATTCTGGCTACAGCACAAGAGTAAAGAAGCTGACTGGCAGGTAGCTTAGGTTTGTGGACCTGCAGAAGATGTTGATTTTCAGATCTGAGAGATCTTTTGGGTAGATAGTTACTAAATACTGAACTAAGAGCAGGACAGAGTAAAGGTTTGTAGATTATTTGATGTGCAGTTGTCAATTGCAGGTTAAGTGAGATACTGAGGGAGTTCTAGCCAATTTAGGGAGTGTAGGGATGTACAGTGGTAGGAAGAATACTTAGCATTAGCATTTGTAGCAAACGGACATTTTGTTGTAGCATGTTTCAAGCTTAGTTTTTAGGGAGGATTGAATGTTAGTGAGTATTTTTTATTTGTACGGGAATATTTTTGTATGTCTTTCCACCCTTTCCACTAATATCCAGACTACTTCTAAAGATATAGATGGAATCCCCCCGAAGATGAATGTGCTGCCTCCTTTCTGGCCCAGGCATCTGTGGTTGTCCCTTCTTTTGGAAATGGCCAGGGTTAATTACCATAAACGTCTCACAGACTGGATCTTCACAGAAGACCAGGGGTATCTGACACACCCTGACATCAATCATCTTCAACTGACAGCTTGGATGATAGGGTCTTAATACTTTTTAGCGTCTGTTTTCTGAGGAAGTGTAGCAGGTAGTAATGGAGGCAAGAAACCAAGGTAAATAGATAAGAGACACTAACTACTAACTGTTTTTACCTAAAGGCAACTGATAGCTGGCCCAAGCCTCCACTCTAATCTCCCACAAGCTGCTGAATATGGTTTAAGAACAAGCTTGAAGCTTTCATTCAGAGATACTGCATATGTTGCAGTCTTAATTAATTAATTAATTAATGCTTGCTGCCTGGGTAATAAGTGACACAGAGGTTAATTCAACATTTGCAGAATAAGACCTTTGATATTTTACGATAGTTTTGTTCAATTAAGCAACTTAAGTTTTCATCATCTTCATCATCACAGTAACTGTACAAATGTGTCCCTTTTCTATGGCTGACCTTCCAGTTCTCCTTTATATAAAATTCCTTTGCTCTCCATTCCAGGTGTAAAGCTGGAAGGGTGCTTCTTTACTCCCCCCCACTACATTCTTCAATGTAAATGCTGAAATAAAGATTTCATATAGTATTATGCTTTAAAAATGTACATCACCCTACACCAGCCAGAGAGCTATTCACTGACCTGCTTACAGTGTATCAGACACACTGAGATTGTTTAAAAGTCATTACTGAAAGCTGAATCATTAAAAACATGTATAATGATTTAAAAGGAGCATTTTTGTATAACTCACAGTCAGAGTAACGCTATAGCTCATATAAAAAAAGTGCTCTCTCAGCCAGGGGCTCCAATATCCTAGATCTGGTCATTACCAACATGGGAAATTAATGCTCCATATCTATGGTCACCCCCTCGTTAGTCAGGTCTGACCATAAGCTAATCACCCTTAACATCCACATCCCACCCCTACCCCCCCAGTAAGGAAACTGCCATAAAAAACCTCTCCAAAGCCAACTTCATGCTACTCAAGTCAGAAGTGACAAACTTCATGACACCCAATGCAGATGGGAGCTGAAAGTTCAACTGCCGAATCCTACACTAAGGCACTGTACGAGCACATCCACTCATGCATAAATTGTGCCATCCCAAATAGAACCAAGATGCTCTCATCCAAAAAAAAAAAGAAGCCAATCTGGTGGTCCCCTGCCATAAACAAACTTTACAACAAAAGGAAGAAACAGTTGCAGAAAAGAGGAAAATCCCAGGATGCAAAAAAATTCCTTACCAGCCTCAGTAAGAAACTGAGATCCCTCAAAAAATCCTCCAAAGCTAGTTACGAAAATAAAATTGCCAAAGATTCCAAAGACAACCACAAGGCATTCTATAAATATGTCAAGAATCTAAATGGCAATGCTCAGATCTGCTCTGAGCTAAAACAGAATGGCATTAAATATACTGATCCCAAGGATATTGCCAATATCCTGGCAGATCGATTCAGTGCCAACTTCACCCCTCTCTCACCCCCTAAATGGCCCATCTCAATACAGGAAGATTGCCAAATTCCGGTAATAATGGCCACACAGGTAAAAAACGCACTCTCCAAAGCTAAGAATACAGCATCCATGGGACCAGATGACATCCCAGGCTGTGTACTACATGAACTACAAAATGAACTGGCACCTCACCTATGTGTCATGTTTAATAATAGCCTCACCTCAGGTTTTGTGCCCACTGAGTGGTGCAGAGTTACAGTTATCCCACTCCACAAGGGGGGATCCACCTTGGATCCCGGAAACTACCATCCCATCAGTCTGACAAGCCTTATCTGCAAGGCCATGGACAGCATTATCATGGAACTTATAAACAAAGACATTGGCAACCTTTAAACACTGGACCCCACACAGTTTGGGTTTGTGAAAGGCCGATCTTGTCTCCTGAACCTGATTGACTTCTTCGAATCAGTCTCCAGAGCCATGGACAAGGGTAAGGTGGTCCACACAGCCTATCTAGACCTTGCCAAGGCCTTTGACACCATCCCCCACTCTGGAATCATAGATAAACTTACTAAGCTGGGCATTAATCTCTATGTCACCCAATGGGTTGCTAACTGGCTTACTGATAGAACCCACACTGTAAAAGTAGCCGACTCCAAATCCAGCTCCAGACAAGTGACAAGTGGAGTACCTCAGGGTTCAGTCCTGGGACCGCTCTTGTTTGCATCTACTTCTCTGAAGTACAGGCCAACACTAAGGGACTCTGGATAACAAAGGTTGCAGATGACTGCAAACTGGGAGCCATTATTGAATACCTAAATGATGTGGATACTCTACAAAAGGACCTTACAGAAACAGATGCTTGGAGCCAGAGCCATGGGCTCAAGCTCAATGCCAGGAAATGTATAGTTATCCCCTTTGGGAAAAAATATGTATCCATGAATTACCATATAGGTGGCAGTACACTAAACACTGAAAGTGTGATAAGAGACTTAGGGACACAGATAGACACTGGTCTCACCTTCGGTAACCACATTGCCACAACAGTCAGGAAATCCTTCTATGTGGCACACCCCATCACTAAAGGCTTTTCATCCAGAAAAAAGGAGGTCATTGTCCCACTGTACTCATCCCTCATTAGACCCATTATAGAATACAACGCCCCATTTGGTATGTATCTCTCAAGACATCTGCAACAACTGGAAAGGCCGCAGAAATACCTCACTAAAAGAATCACAGGCCTAAAGCAGATGTCCTATGCTGACCGCCTTAAAATACTCCAGCTATACTCTGTTGCATATCATCTACTCAGAGGCGATCTTTGCTTAACATACAAGACCATGACAAATCCAGAGCTGTTGGACATGCTACACTTAAAGAAATCCTAGTCCCTCAGAGCCACACGCTCCAGGGATCTAAACTTTGTCATCACAATAAACAAAACAAGCTGGAGGGATAGGTTCCTGACCCAGAGACTCCCCATGCTCTGGAATAGATTGCCCATACATGTCAAGCAGAGTGCCTATTTGGTCCTCTTCAAAAGGAACCTTGACGATTGGATGGGAGAAAGGAAATTCACCCCGGGGATCATGTCAGTTGCCCTGCTAGACAGGGCTCCAGGGATGTAAATAGTGTGGGAAGAAATAGCCAGGGAATTGTTATGGCTAGGTTTTTATAGGCCCTAGGGCTGACAGCCTAGTACCAACCTATGAACTTATGAACCTATGAAATATGCAGAGGGGCAGAACTTTGAATTCTAGAAATCAGTGGACCCTACAACTCCACAACTCTTCTAATTTAAAAATGTGCATAAAGATTTTTACAGCCATTTGTCAGTTCTTTGTCACCAGAATTGCAAGAATATGAAACATGATAATCTGCTCAAAGAGCTTAACATCATTTCCATTAAATAATGAAACATTTGTAATGTTTTGATATATGCATTTGAAGTTAAAGTTGTACACAATGTGTTTCACAGACTGATTTTTCAAATTCTGTACCAATCTATAGAGTGACATATATGCAAATGCTTCTCACTGATAGAGTAGTCAATTTAAGCATTTTTCCTGGAACATATTAATGTTAAAATATGAACTGTCTGAGTAATGAGGAAAAAAAATGCTATGAAAGTAGGGCAGTTCCCGAGTCATATTAACTGGAAAGCATGTTCAGTAGTAGGGATGGCGTATCCCAGTATTGTTTATATAGGTACAGTCTCAGTCAAAGGTTATGGTTACTGTAAAACTTTACTGTGGTCACAAAAGGAGAAAAGCAAACTATTTTATTACACAATGGCAAAGGGAAAAGAGTAAACGTGGCAAGTCTTGATTTATTTTAGTGTGAGAGAAGGTATAAGCACATAAGATAAGCAGCATGCATCTTATGTTAACTAATTTTAAGGAAAGATTTCTGCTTTGCTACAAACAGATTTAACTAGAAAAATAGAACCTTGCAGCATGTGTTTTAAAGCTTTCCCATTTGTGTGAAGATTGGGAGAGGAAATATTTTCCTTTTTCAGTTTTTTTGTATGTTCGATGTTTAGGGCATTCAGTTTTTTGTACATCTGAA
Source organism: Protopterus annectens (assembly GCF_019279795.1). Taxonomy (NCBI): domain Eukaryota; kingdom Metazoa; phylum Chordata; order Ceratodontiformes; family Protopteridae; genus Protopterus; species Protopterus annectens. Next base: position 1,655,854,060 of record NC_056728.1, on the reverse strand, counting down.
GTTCTTAATGCTGTTTTTTTTAACCACAGCATTAAGGATACTTGATCGTATAGAGGACAACCATCTGCACATACTCTAAGAGTGCACAACAGAGTGAAAAATGAGAAACTTCTAAATAACCACTGTCAATCAATGCCATTCAAATACCTTGCAACTAGTTAAAGCATCTACCTATTGAACAAAGCTCTCCAATGATTTTTCAGAGAACCAGCAGTTACACAGAAAAGAAATAAAACAAAATAGACACACACACACACACACACGCACGCATGCACACACAGACACACACACACACACATACACACACACAAAAACCCAACGAGGGGGTCTGTGCTTCCACATGCTTGAATAAAGCTCTCCAATGATTACATTTACGATTACCAAACGTAAAATTAATAACTTTATATGTGGAGTGGGCATTGCCACCACGAACCCAGATGTGGGTCTTCTTCCCCCACAGTCCCAGAAATCAAATATAGTAACTCCTGGGTTGTACAAACTCAAAGAGAAGGCAAAACTCCTTGAATTATGGAACATAATTCCACAAACTGAACCAGCAACTAAAAGACCTTAGCAGTTCAGCCCACAATAAAATACATGCAGAGATAACTCATATATCACACATAGCCATATCTAGATCTAGATTTATATCTATCTTTATATCTACATCTATAAAAATAATGGTTTATGATTAATAAAGGTATATAACAAGTCTGTGTACTCTCCCATACCTGTGCAATGTATATACAGAAACAAACTGAGGTATAAACCTTAGAGAAACAATGATCAACAACATTCAACATGCAGATGAAACCACACCACTGTCTGACAGTGAATACAAAATTAAATATCTGTTTACCAGCATTAAATAAAGAGTGACATTTGTAGTCATGAAGCAAAATTTTATGCACAGCAAAGGTATGATTCATAGAAGCCATTTACACTAATGCATGATGGGCATGAATAAACTTAATCAAATGAACTAATAATGAGATAATGATAAATGAACCTTGTATGCTAAGTCCTTCTCCCACTAGTTTGTGATTCAGTCATGTTTTGACACATTTCTGCAGTGTTTGCGGACCCATTATAAAACATGGAATCATGCCTTTTCTATCCACTTTGCAATCACTGAAGATGTTTTAAGTTGCTGCTACATTTGCTTTTTCCCAATATGAGCTGTTTATCTTGTCTATGCCAAAACAACTTGCACCCAGTGGTGCTCACCAGCCACAAATACAGACAGTGGATACCTCATCATAATTGTGATAATCAGGTAATCCTTGACAGGTTTAGAGTGGACTGGGATATTGCAAGGGTGTTAGTGAGCATGTCATCCTTAGACATGCATTGGAGAGATGAGTGGCCTTCCTATCCCCGTGTATATAAAGGTATGTAAATTCCTCACTGTAGTTGCCATAAAGACCATTCAGAGACAGACTAGGAAAATATTAAACATTTTGCAGGCTTCTGCTTCATGGATACTTCAGCGTTTACTGGAAATATTTCTGAAACATGCTGATTATTACATCTTTTTGCCAGGACCAAGCCCAGATTATGTGCAACATTTATGGAGTGACACATTTCTCAGAGGTGCTTGTTGTGATAATTTGTACTCATGTTGCAATTAGGACCTCTTATGGTCCATGATGGAAGCATTACAGCAATAGGAAGGGCTATTATTCTGACAGCTTCCACTTAGTGTGGAATTCGTGGGGGCACATCACCAACATATCTGACCAGCAAACTGACAGTACACACAATTGCCATGTCTGGCACACTAGCTCACTCTTCCACCTCTTTCTGCATGGTAGGATGCCCAGTGGTCATCTAGTTGGTAAGTGCAAAAAATCTTTCTTTCTTTATTATTGAAGTAGTTATTCACGGTAGAGTGCGTAATACTAAACCATGCTTTGCCTCCCCACCCCCATCTGTCAGCTCTGTCACAGACTCATATTGTCATCTCTGACATGTTGAAAAGTTGTTTCAGATACCTGGATGAGTCAGAGCACTCCCTTAAGTATGACCCAGCTACTGCACCTAGGATGTTTAGAACATGTTGCATTCTGCAGAGCATGATTATGCACCAGTCTGGTGGTGAAGTGACCCATGCTGGCACTGCAGCTCCCAGTTCCAGTCCTTCTTTTATTAATGATAACCAGATAAAATGTATGTATTTAAAATTCTAGATCTGCACTTAACACAAGCTCCTTCTTTGCACTATAATGGAAGGGATCACATGTCATTTGTAATTATGCAATGTTTCCTCATTTTTATTACATATTAGAAATCATTTATTCTTCCATCTCTTCAAGATAATACACACTAGACTATTTCCTTTTGTCATACACAACTTTCATTTTGTCATACACAACAAGTTGTGTCCTCATAAATAGCAATCATCAGTTGTACAGTGCTGAGCAAGTGGCAACAGAGCTACTACAGATGGCAGGCTACTCATGTTTTTTAAGAAGTTTTTTGTTAATGGTGTGTAATATTTGTTTTATGTTCTTGGTAATTGTCATCTGCACTAAAGAACAGTGTGTGTGTGCTGTATCTTTACGAAGCATTTCAAAGACTGAATGTGCATATATAAATAGTGAGCATGTGCTACACCCACTGCCATTTTGAGAGTGCAGCCAGACAGTGAACAAGTATGAGTGTAATAGCTAGTTTGTTTATAACTTTACCTAAGTTGAAGTATTAAGCCTCAATCCTGATGTGTTTGAACATAATAAAGCTACTTGAACAGAACCCACAATGTCTCATCTAATGCATCTTGACTAGACGAGCACCATGGTGTCAGAAGTGGGATACCAGAAATTGATATTCAGAGCCACGAGGTGCAGAGACAGTCAAGGTAAACTAAAAGAAACAAGCCAGAAAAACAACAAAGGTAACAAAAAATTGCACAGTTTGTTTTACAAATAAGATGAAATGGAGCATTACAAGTGCACAAACCACATTATTAAACAAGTGAAAGGCACAAAAGGTTTATTAACTAAGCAAAATGTTTAAGATTAAGTTATTTGATAAAATGATTATCAGAAAAGCTCATAAAGGGTGAGAAATTACCTTGGAGTTGCAAAATGAGCATGTTTAAAGCAAAATGGGCATGTTTAAAGTAAAACAAGCCAAGAAAAGTACAATGGGTATAACAAGGGATTAAACAAGCAAAACTAATATAATAAGGGCAAAAAAGGCACATTAAGCATAAATAAAGCAAGGTGACTGCATGTTTTGGGCAAAGTGCTGTGTTTTGGCAAAAAAAACTACTATTTTGCATTAACTAAAGCCCTGAATATCATAAATAAAGTTATTTGAAATATTTCAAAGATTGTAAAAGTGCTTACAGTGTGTGCTTATTATTGTGCATTTACTCCAGAGAGTCTGTTAGTGTGCAAAGTGCAACTATTTCATGAAGTACAATCAAAGTACAGCCATTTCAAAAGGTTTCTTGTGCTGGGTGTGTCTATTCACAGAGTGCTGCCATTACATAGTGTGTCTTGCACTGTAAAGAGTTACTTAGTGAAGTACTGCCATTGTGCGAAAGTTTCAGTGTACTGTGTACTGTGTACTGTTTATTGGCAAAGTGTAGTTATTTAAAATGTTTCTTACTCTGACCTTCTTCTGCCCAGTTTATTCACACAGTGCAGTTATTTTGAAATGTTTCTTACACTGATAAGAGGTGATGTCTTACAGGACAGTTATTTCAAGAATATTCCGGGGCCAGAGAGTCTTATTTCACAAAGTTCAGTTATTCAGAGGCTTATTGTGCTATTGGGCATAGTTACAAGTACTGGCATAAATTCCTGGCATATGTATATGTGTGTATGTTTCAGTGCATATTTGCATAACCCTTCCCTGGTATGTGTTAATATGGGAGATTTTGAAAGCCCTCACCACTTGTATTTGGTCAGAATATTTGAGCAAGAGTATGATATTTTTATACAAGCAGCTTATTCAGATAAATATGCATGCACTAGGGCATTCATTTTGATAAATTTAGCTGGGCCAGAGGCCATAGAAAGAGAGCGTGCATGTGTGTATGCACCAGCAGTATATGAAGGAGAAGGTGAAACCATCATATTGTTGTACAGACTGAATCAAGGGAAGACCCCAACTGTTTGAAGTGCAAATTCAGAGAGATGTGTAACCCCTAGACAAATGCTATATTAGAGAGGCATTTGTTTTACACAAGAGATTAGAAACCAGGGGAAACATTTGTAGCTTATATAACTGACCTGACAAACAAAGCTAAAATGTGTTGGTTTTGGTGACCTAAAAGATGTGTTGATAAAGGACAGGCTTATGTATGGTATTGATAGTGCTGCAGTGAGAAAGATTTTGCTTTGTGACAGTGATTTAACATTGAGCAAAGCTATAGAGAAAGGCACAAAAGTATGCTTGCAAGTGATACGAATATGGTTTCAACAAGCTCTAGAGTAAATATAGATAGCATGTAACATGTGGCAAAAAGAAACAGGCCTAAGCCCATGACAACCACAGCCCCTGATGGTTCACCAGAGAAACCACATAGTATTCCAGCAAGTTCTAAGAAAAGTGCATACTCAGTGCAGTAGCTTGAGTCAGCAAAACCCCAAGTCCAACCTTATTGTTAACTGTCTTAATTGTAGAGCCAACCATGAGTCTAAAAGACAGAAATGCTTAGCATTTGGTCAGCAGTGTCACAGGTGAAAAAAATGGAATAATTTTCAAAAGTTTTGCAAATTAGGTAAACCTCACACAGTTATAAAGGTCACTCAAGAAAGCAAACTGATCAAATTTAAAGGATATCCCCTTTCTACAAATTTTTTACCTAAAAAGATAAATTCTTCCTTCAAATCACTAAAACCTGAGGTCATCCTCGCTATTCTAATTGCTTGTCCTTTTATAAGACTTATTTTTTGAAATTCAGGATGGTGCCTCTCATAATGCAGAAAACAAAAAGGCTTTAAATCTAAAATTTACCGTAAAGATACTTGGTGCAATAGTTTTCTACATTATGAGAGTCATCGTTTGTAGAAAGGGGATATCCTTTAAATTTGGCATGTGAAATACTTGGAGGAGTCTATGAGGAATGGCTGAAGAAATACAAGCCTTTGTTGGGTCAATCTTTTACCAATATGGTGACACAAAGTAGAAAGGTAAAGAATTTTCAGGGGGCATGTGTAACGGAGATTTCTTTATTTTCTGATATGTTCACCAAGATTATTAATTCTAACTAGAGTGTGCTTAAAACTAACAAAGATCTCTATGAAGCAGTAGGGCCAAAACCAACATTTATATATAGGACAGGAAAAAATTTTAAAAGAATGTTTGAGCACATAGATAGTGGTTTGCACACGATACATAAAGCTACCACTCCATGTGGAAGTTGTAGTCAATGTCCACATATCATTAAGGAAGCCCATATACGTTTACATAATGGGCTGAATCGCTTTGTAAAATTCTGTAAAGGTAATTGTAGAACTAAGATGCTGGTATATCTGGCCCTATGTAACAGATGCTCTGCATTTTACATAGGAAAAACTGAGAGAGCACTTAAAGACAGAATTTATGAACACACTTATGACATACGGACAAGCAAAGACACTTATGCATTGTACAAACATTCAGTGGTATGTCCATCTTTTTGTGGGTTTAAATTTGGCATTATTGATGTCATTAGAAACAATGTTCGAGGAGGTGATTTTAAAAATATTTTGTTAAATAGAGAACTGAAGTGGCAGCTTAGGCTTAAAGCTAATATACCACCTGGTCTTAATGAATATATGAGTATAAAGCCAGTTCTGACAGTTAAAGCAGTCAGAGTTTAGTTCCATTCACACATGGAAGTGTTTAATGCTGCAACAATAATTTTTTAAAACGTTTCTTAAAATGTTTTTTGAGTTTTGCTATTTAGTATGTATGGGTTTGGAAGATAAAGCCGCAGTTATGCTACCTCTGTACTTGGCTGTGCTATTTCGGTTCTTTGTTCTTTGCATTTCTACTACATCCCCTACTATCTTTGCATTCATATGCCTCCCCTTTCCCGTTATGCAGGAGTCTGCATAGAGAGTTGTCGGCTGCCGCCGTTTGCCCTTCCTGGATTGATTGGTGTTGATTGCTCATTACGGCTCCAATTACACTGCTTCCGCATTTCCTCATATTCTCCGCATTACCTTCCTATATCCGTGGCTGTTGACGGGGAGGCCGTCACATGACTGTGTTGGGGAACATAGTCATCCTCGTGCACATGCATCTGTGCGCGCATTATGTACTCTCAGCGCATCTATTTCCTCACACGCCGGTCCTGCTGCTGTGATGTGCATTGTACAGCCCAGGTTTGCTGGCCTCCAATATGCTTCCTCCTACAGTGGCACACCCCTCTGCGATTGACATGTATCTCGTGTAGGCCACTCCTCGGTGTAGTACCGCTGCGCTGTTTGCTCCATCCTTACACCGGCGCCAGCTTTGCGATTCACTATTATCTGCCTCATTTGCATGGCATTGACTGCTAATACATGGTTACGGCGCCGAACACTCCCACCACTCCTTGACAACCCTTGCGCTGGGGTTGGGCTTTCCATACAAACTATGGTGTGTGGTGGCTGTACAGCTGATGTGTATTATACAGCTCTTTTAGGACATTGTCATATTATTTCATTGCTTTGCACCTTCTGTACACATATCCGGGGGTTCTGCTGTGGTTTCTACGTGCATGACATTTTTGTCATTATTTACAGTTTGTGCATGTTTTCTTTGGACATTCTCGGTGCCTTTCGCCTTTGGCATATTGCACCTGTATGATACCTGACGTTGACAGCCTTCCGTTACTCCTTGGTCATGTTTGGGTAAATGTAAACCGTTTTTTTTCGGTTTACATTGCCGTGCCCTTACGCTACGCATGCCCCACTTCGTGAATCGCTATTTGCCTTCATTTGCATGGTGCAATACCGCACACAGTGTGATTAGCATACCTACGCCGGGGGTGGCGCAGGTCCGGCGCACGCCGGTAGTGCACGTGGGATTGCTTCATACCTGAATCGCTCGGTGGCCATATTTGGCTTTATAACACCGACGCTATGCTGGCGCCTGGCGCAAGGTTCATGAATCCCGGGGTTAGTGTTATAACATTCAAATATTTAAATGTTAATGTTGCTTTAAAATTTTAATTCAATGCAATTGGGAGGAGTTTTATAAAGGTTGTGTAGCACTTGTGTTATTGTATCTGAAGAAGTCTTTTTAATCAAACGAAAGCGCTTATACATAAATTTTTTTCGCCTTCGCTTGTGGCTTGGATTAATTTATTTTATTCATTTATTTACTAGTACTGGCTTGCAACCAGACCCGTGTAAACAGGCAGCCATTCTCGAAATGCCAGTGCCAGATAATGTTCAAGTTCTACAACGTTTTCTTGGTATGGTCAAGTATTTAGGCAAGTTTCTACCAGACTTCAGTGAGTTTACAGCACCTTTGAGAAAGTTGGTGTGTAAAACTGTTACATGGTCTTGGTTAGAACAGTACCAGGAAGCATTTGATGACCTTAAGAGGAAAATTTCCACTCCCCATACATTAAGATACTATGATGTTAACAAACCAGTAACCCTTTCCAGTGATGCTTCAAAATTCAGTCTTGGTGCAGTTATTTTTCATGAAGGCAGACCAGTAGCCTATGCATCAAGAACTCTTACTCAAGCTGAGATGCAGTATGCTCAAATTGAGAAAGAACTTATGGTGATAGTGTTTATGTGTTCCAAGTTTCATGATTATATCTATGGTTGAGCTATTCAGATTGAAACGGATCACCGACCTCTAGTTATTATTTTAAAGAAGCCTATGCATTCTGCTCCAGCAAGATTGCAACGAATGATGCCCAAATTTCAAATGTACAACTTGAAAATGTTCTATACAAAAAGCAAACTTCTTTATCTGGCTGATACCTTGCCCAGATTACCCAGAAATACAACAGAACAGCTTCTTGAAGAGAATTTTGACTTTGACGTAATGGAAGTACATAATTTTCTACCACAAGACTTGATAAGCTAAGAGATCATACAAAGCCTGATCATATTTTGCAAAAGCTCAACCACTACACATTAATGTTGCATGGCCGCCAAAGCAATCTAGTGTACCACCTAAAGTGCAAACTTATTTTCCTTACAAAGATGAGATGTTGATTGAAGATGCCATTATTTTCAAAGGTCCTACAATTGTTGTTCCTGCTTCCTTACAGCATGAATATATCCAGATTTTGCATTGTGGTCACCCAGGTTCTGAATCTGCCAAAAGAAGAGTTAGAGGACTGGTATTTTGGCCTTCTCTAGCAAAAGACATTAAAAAAAGTATTTCATCTTGTTCAGTGTGTAATAGTACTAGACAACATCTACCAAAAGAACAACTTCAGCTAAGTCAAGTTCCTGAACTACCTTGGTCAACAGTAGCCACTGATATATTCAAGTGGAACAATCAGCATTACTTGGTATTGGTAGACTCTTATTCAAATTGGTTTGAGAGTGATCTATTACTACCTTAATGTCCACTGCTGTTATCAGTAAGTTGAAACATAATTTCTCAATCCATGGTAGTCCACACAAAGTTATTTCTGACAATGGTACTCAGTTTACTAATAAACTGTTTCATAAATTTGCAAGAGAATGGGGCTTTGTACATGTTACTAGTAGTCCAGAATATCCACAGTGAAATGGTCTAGCTGACCATGCAGGACAGAGTGCAAAGCAATTACTTGAGAGATCAAAGCGTACCGATACCAATGTCTATTTGAATTTACTTAATCTCAGAAACATATCCCATGACAATACACTTGGCCCACCTGCTCAGACGTCTGTCTAGGCAAACTAGAACAACACTGCCTGTCAGTTCCAGTTTGTTGAGGCCTAAAGCTAAGAACAACAAGACTGTTATATCTCAACTACTCAGAAAGCATTTGTTCCAGAAGTCCAACTATGACAAATCAAGCAGATGTCTTCATCCATTGAAAGAAGGAGAGACAGTGGGGATGCAAACAGCGAAAGGTTTCGACTGGATTGGTCAAGTTACAGATATATGCACTGAGCTGAAATCCTACTACATAGAATCTGAGGGTGTGGAGTACAGGAGAAACTGCAGACATCTTCTTCCTGTATCAGAATCGATATCGCAGCATTGTCCCTGTGATACAGACTTTAGAACTCAGAACAACCTAGACAATGTTCCTGTTCCTGTTCCAGAACATTCTACTTCCATTTCCAATGATGCTTCTGATGTCCCAAATTTTGAACATTCCACAGAGATAGTCCCAGTTGCTAAATCTGATTCTAATTTCTATGTCACATGACTTGGTCATATTTCCAGACCTAGTGTGAAATACATAGCGACTTGCACTTAACTGTATATATGTGTATTTAGTTCTGTATAATTGCAAGACCAAGAATTGTTTGTATTAACTGCACGCCAATTATTGTTTTAACATTATCTGACTTATTTCTCAAAGAGGGAGGATGGAGAACAGAGTGTGTGTGCTGTGTCTTTAAGAAGCGTTTCAAGGACTGAACGTGCATATATAAATAGCGAGCGCGTACCACACCCAGTGCCATTTTGAGAGTGCAGCCAGACAGTGAACATGTATGAGTGTAATAGCTAGTTTGTTTATAACGTTACCTAAGTTAAAGTATTAAGCCTCAATCCTGATGTATTTGTACATAATAAAGCTACTTGAACAGAACTCACAAAGTCTCATCTATTGCATCCTGACTAGACGAGCGACATATATCATTGCTGAATTTAAACTCTTTATACCAAATGATCTATTAATGGTGTAAAGGAATACAATTTGCATGTTATGCTCTACACCTTTCCTTCCAGATTATTTCCCTTAGGTGTAAACACTATCACTATCAAAATGAAATGCATGCACATGCAAAGTGGCTTAATGTTGAGTTACATTGTACAGAGACATATAATGCAGTGTATTTTCTATTAACTCATTGCATTTGAAGTTAAATATTGACATCAACATATAAAAGTCAGAAGTTACATTTCATATTTTAAGTATCTGGACTGTCTAGCTAGAATCATAGCAGTTCAAGGTCAAATTTATCAACATGACATCTCTTTAAGATAGGTTAGGTGAAGGTGCATATGATCTTGGGGAGGGATTGTCATGTGAGCTGGGTGGTAACTTGCTGTGATGTCATGACCTACTTGATGTAAGTGATCCTACAGACATTGATCTAACAGTGTTGCAGGACCAGAACTTGGAATGAGAGACTTTATTAGGTATAGATGAAAGATGACATGGTCTGCATACATTCTGTTGTGTTTATTTCCCCCTACTACTTCCACTACTTCCTAAAGAATTGCTTGTAGTGTGGTGCAATAGGCCTCCATCTGTCTGAACAGGACCATGTCATCTTTCCCTTCCAACAGTGGCTTCTATTTGAGTCTTGTAAGTCCTCACTATTGTACAAATGGAGATAGACACAGATGCTTGGTGTGCTACCATTCTACACATCAATGTGATCGTGGCATTATCCTTTCTCTCTGCCACTTCCATACAGTGCTGGAAATCCAAATGCACACTCTGGATGACTCTGGTCAATTCTAGATGACTGTACATGGCAATGCAAAGAACCTTAACAATGTCATTGCACATTTCCTGCTAGGAAGGCAATGCTTTATGTGCCTTCTGACATACTATGGCATGCATGCACGTTGCACACCTTTTTAAAGGTGTCACTGTGGACACTGTTCTGTAGTTCTGCCATCATCAAGAAGGTGTTCCTGTGGGTCAGAAGATACAGGTGTAGAGGTGCATGGATTTTCTCTCTCTAAAACCCATAATGTAATGTCACCATGTGCTTGACTTTGTGATCCAGTCTCACTTCCTGCAGAGTAACTGATATATTGTGGGGTGAGAAGTCTGCCATTAAATTTGGCAACTGTGTACCATTTTCCTCAAGCTGTCTCATAAATATAGTTATGTTATCTTCACCATCAGCCATCCTTCTTCAGTTGTCTTCTTAAGTTTACTGGTTGAAATGTTTGTTTCTGCTGCTGACCATGTAAAGAATGAATTGGCTACAATACTGTTCAGCGAATGCATAAACTACTCTATGCTGTATAAGGAAATGTGAGGGGCACTCATCATGCACATATTAGATGCTGAAGTGGATATTTCACCTGATAAAAGTAATCATCATGTGTTACATGTAATCACTCCACGTTAGCATTCATTTCTCTATGTACATATGTTACAATGGTCACACCAACCTTCTTCAAAATATGCCTGTTGCTGAGGCAGAAATGGGTAATAGGCAGTGTCCATACCACTTCTAATTATGCAAGTCCTATTGTCATCTGTTACATGGTCATACTTCTGAATAGAGAGGAGGTACTCCTCTCAGGTGCTAAAGGAGTTACTCTTTGACTCCCCCTATGGTAGTGCTATGGGCAATTGCATTCTACCCTGCCTTTCCTCTGGCATGTCATACAATGTCTTCCCTCCTCTTCTTACACTGTATTAAAAGTGTGGTTCCTTCCACCAACAGCATTTATATCCATAGCCACTTTGTTCCAGGCATTAGATGTCTTAGCTTGCTTGGGTGTCCACTTTTCCAAAAAGGTGTTTTCCAGATATCCAAAAGTCAGCCATGAGTATATGCCTCTCCTCATGGCTAAAGCTGCCCTCTCTCTTTATGGATCCTTCCTGCTGCATCATTCATTTACCTAAAACATCAAGCTAAAGTAATATACTGAAGCTTTGATATACTCATTAGCCAAACAACATAGCAATTAGGGCATGCCAGCTTTCACTACAAATAAATCACATTTCTTGATACAGACACATTTTTGGTGGCACAACACTTATATTCAGCATGTACAACATCATCCACAAATACATAATAGTACTGCAAGCACTTATCATTACACTGGAGTCTTATGCCATTGCTAACAGTCGTATCCTTCCTCTACCATTTGTCTGTACGTATCCTGACAGTTTTTATTCATGTGTGACAGTTCCAAATCCCACAGTAAAGCAGCATGTATCCTGACAGCACAGTACTTTGCTAAAAAAAGAATATTAGACTTCACTCACTTCATATTATAGACCTATGTCCTGTGTAGCATAATTGATAAATGACAAAAAAGTATTGCAGTCATTTACCTTTCACATTGCTATCTGGAACATTTTCCCATACAGTTCTAGTGCAGATGTCATGAATTCTCATTTATAAATGATCATCTTGTCATCAGTATTAACATAAATCATCTGCCTTCAGATCAATGAAAGGCACAATTCTCCTATTGATCATTGTTCCATAAAATCAATACAAACTGCTTCCCAATAGCTCCTAATATTATTCCAGCTTTTATTTTGCTTTGTAATTTTTGCTTTTTCCAGAAACACTTGCCATCTATCTTGAGTGATTGCAAATAAATATGGCAGTTCTAAAGTTATTCAAGTAAATTCAGGCTCATTTAAGTGTTTTATATGCAAATTAGAATAAGTAACACTTTATCCATGAATCGCATTAATAAGTGTGTGCATATGTCAACAGAGCCATGTAACTAGTCCTTAGGCAACTCTGAATGCCCTGCACTGACTAATAATAGATGACCTGCATTGGCTAACTATGGATGATCTGCATGGATTTTGCTTAGCCAAGCTCACCTTGTGAACATGCAGACAAGTCTAATGCATTTCAAACACCCCTGTGCATAGAAAGGGGAAAATGGAATCAGCTAAAGTTAAGTTTGCATAATAGAAATGCCTAATTCAAGCCCATCCTGCATGCTGTGACATACATCCTCACCTCAAAACACGTAGATGTTTATATTATAGGAGAATAATATCAACAGAAAGATTTATTTATAAAGTAAAATAACAAAACAAACAAAAAAAAAGATTTACTACTGCAACATTGAAGACATCAAACTTAAAGAAATGATTAATGCATGACCTCTATGGTTATTGTTCAAGTAAAGATAACATCACAGCACAGAAGCAGAAACATATATAAGCAACTTAAAAACTATTGCTCTGATAAGTAACTTTTATTTTCCATTGTAAAGAAATATAAAATTATTCCTTTAAAAAATTTAAAAAAGCATCTATGTGACAAAGCAATTTGGTAAAGCCATACTTGACAACAATAAAATGTCCATCTGTTCTGCAGCTTGGTTTGGATGTGGTGTGGCTCCAAATCTGACATTGGTACTTTGAAAGACTGTAGCACTTCTGAACGTATGAGGACAAGCTCCAAGTTGGTCTGCCCAAAATCATGTCCTACCTCATAAACGAGTCCTACCTCGACAAATCTGAAATTTCAATTTATTGCAAAGAAAGGGAAAACGTGACATCTGGTAAGAGTTGGGTTAGTGCATGTCATCCCTGACAGGAATTACCTGCACTGGACACCAATTTTGCCACAGGTACAAAGACTTGCAGATGCATAGGCCTGTCAGGATGGCTGAGTGGGTAGACCAGGTGTTGGCAAAAAGGACAGATTGATATAGTAAGTATTTTTACTTTTTTATCTTATCAAAAATAGGTTTCAAAAACATACTTACTAAATATTGCATAATTGCATGTAAATGCAAGAAGAAATGTGTGTATAAGTGCAAATATATGTCTATATGTACTCCAAAGGATGAGTAACAATAAAGATATTTGTAAACAGAAATGCATCTGTATACAAATATGGCTTGTTTTTGTGCAGACATGGTTTTGTGTGGAACTATAAATGTATGTATAAAACTTTAAACTACATATATAAAATTGGAAAGTAACTCCATTGAGTTACTCCAGGTCCAGGTTATGGTAGGTAAGACCCCCATTCATGGGTCACAACACCCAGGAAGGCTACCTAACCAAACTGAAGACAATCTAAATTTTACCAAACACACTGGTTATGGAGGATTTCAATTATCCCACCAGCAATGGAGAAAGCTAATCTAGCCCAACCTCACTAGCACAAAAGTTCCTTGACTTTGTGAAGTGAAATGGGCTGGAGCAAATTATCCATACCCTGACAAAAGGAACAGACTTTCTAGTTCTAGTCCTCACCAACATGTCAAACAGGTGCACTGCTGCAGCTGTTGGACCCTCATTAGTTAAAACTGACCACAAGTCAGTCACATTCAAATTGACACTAACACCAGAACTCACAAAGGATTACATCAGACTAAAAAACTTCACCAAGGCAAACTATACCCTCCTAGGTAAAGGTATAAATGCATTCCAAGCCCCACCCGAAGCTGAAAATGGTAACTATGTGAAAGCTTACACTAAAGCCCTGTACAATCACTTGCATAAGTGTATAAACTCTGCTGTACCAGATAGAATTAAAGCCAGAGCTCCAAGTAAAATCAAGCTGCCATGGTGGAATTCCAGAATCAACAAACTCAAAAATGAACACAAAAAGCTGCTGTCGAAGTTGCTGTCCACAAAAACAAAGACAAGGACCCAACACCCTCCTCAGCCTTAACAGGCAAATAGGACAACTTGTTAAATCCTCCAAGAGCTCCTTTGAGAGAAACCTAGCAAGTACTCACAAGGATAACTGTAAGGCCTTTTACAGCTATGTACATAACGTAAAGGTAAGGCCCAAGCATGTGCAGAACTGGTGGCCAGCAGTATCACACATATTAAACCCACAGAGATAGTGGACCTGCTAGCAGATAGGTTTGCTGAAAATGTCACTCCCCTATCCCCTCTTAACTTACAACAAACCCTCCCGCAAACTTCCTCCCACCTTACATATCTGAAAAGAGGTCCTCATAGCCTTGTCCAAGGCAAAGAACACAACCTCTATGGGACCAGACAAAATCCCAGGCTGTCTTCTAAACAGGCTAAAACATGGACTAGCATCACCACTAAGTACTCCTTTCAATCATAGCCTAATCACAGGATTTGTACTTGTGGAATGGAGAACAGCTACAGTTATTCCCCTACACAAAGGTGGCCTAGCAACAGACCTGGAAAATTACAGATCCATAAGCCTGACCAGCCTCATTTGTAAGGCCATGGAACATATCATTATGGACCTCATAAATAAAGACATAGGTGACCTCCAAATCCTGGATCCTACCCAATTTGGCTTTGAGAAGGGCAGATCCTGCCTGTTAACTCTAATGGATTTTTTTGAAAGTGTGGCCAAGGCCATTGATGAGGGCAAATCTGTGCACACAGCATACCTTAACTTGGCAAAGGCTTTCGACACAATCCCACATTCAGGCATTACCAATAAACTTAGCAAACTGAATGTAAACCCCTTTGTTGTAAGATGGGTTGTCAACTGGCTCACAAACAGGAAGCACACTATCAAAGTGGGTGACTCCACATCAACCAGCAGACCTGTTATCAGTCAGGTGCCACAGGGTCAGTGTCCAGCCTCCTACTGTTTGGTATATACTTCTCAGAGGTTCAGGTCAAAACTAAAGGGTTGTGGCTGACCAAGTTTGCAGATAACTGCAAACTAGGTACAATCATTGAATCCACAAATGTCAGTATAATCCAGGAGGGTCTCACACAGTCCAGCAACTGCTACATTAGTCGTGGTCTCAAACTGAATGCAAAGAAATGCGTCATCATTTCCTTCTGCACAAACAATGTTCCTTCACAATATCAACTCAATAACAATGCCCTAAGTACCCATGAAGTGGTGAGGTACCTGGTATCACAGGTTGACCACGACCTTAACTTTGACCACCACATGTCTAGCATTGCAAGAAAAGCATTCCATATAGTTCACCTGATTAGTAAAGGCATCAACTCGAGAGATTAGTAAAGGCATCACCTCAAGAGCAAAAGATGTTATAACATCCCTATACTCGGCACTTATCTAGCCCTTAATTAGTACAACGCCCCATTTGGAATGTACCATACTAAGCACCTACAGCAACTAGAGAGTCCTCAGAGTTGACAAAGAAGATAAAGGGCCTCTAGCATGTGCTTTACATGGACAGACTAAAATCAGTGTCACTATACTCTGTATCATTTAGACTTCTTAGGGGAGACTTATGCTTGGCCTACAGAGCAATCCAAGACCCAAACCTAATGGATATCCATAAATCAAATGGGTCTAGGGCTACCCATTCCAGGGACTTAAATATGGCCTGTGACCTAAATAGGACATGCTGGATGGACAGATTTATCTCCCAGCAACTGCCATGTCTTTGGAATAGGCTACCAATTCATGTGAAACAGAGCACATCTATGACACTGTTCAAGAGGAACCTGGATGAGTGGATGGGCACCATAAATTCTTACCAGGGATAGTGCTGACAACTGTCATGAGCATGGACAGTCATCACTAAATACAATCTTGGGTATTGACTAGTACTTTTATGGTATTACATTGGCTTGAAATGGCTCAGCTTAAAATGACCTCAGGGTCAATAGCCTAGTAATCTCCTATGATCCTAAAGAGAGATACATAGATGCATGTTTGTGTATGTGTGTGTGTGTGTGTGTGTGTGTGTGTGTGTGTGTGTGTGTGTGTGTGTGTGTGTGTGTGTGTGTGTGTTTGCTTTGTTGGACATAATTAGTCCTCTTAATTCTCTATTTAGTTTGATGAGAGTTTTTAATCTTTTTTGCTGTTATGCTTCTTAACTTTAGCTATGTTTTTTTTTTCTTTTGTTGTACAACCTGATTAATTTTGGATTTCACCAGGGTGGCTTGATTTTGAATTCATTTTTGAGTTTCCTTGTGGTAGGCAATATTTGACATCATTGGACAGAGCCTGCATGAATAATACTGCGCTGACTGCTGTGTTATCTAAGTTTGAATGGGCTTAAAATTTTTGCAGGTTATCACTTAATAAAACTTACATTGCCTTCTATTAATGTCTTACTGTTATAAGATTTTTAGGCTTACAGAACTGATACTTATTTTGAAGGAGCCTGCTTTATGGTCTTATCTTACCAGAGAGGGCATGACAGTGTGACATTCTTCCATATTTGTGAGAATCAGGTCCAATATGTTTCTACCTCTATTAGGTGCATACATTAACTGGTCAATCATGTTTGTGTTTACAAAGTGTAGCAATCTCTGGGCTTGCAAATTTGAGCTGTGGAGGATTCACAGTTTATAGAAAGACAATTAAATCCCCAGTGAGTATGGCAGTTGGTTGAATAGTGAATGTCTCCAATAGGCGTAAGTATGAGTTACAGGCTTCATGGAACTTAGACAGTGATAGTGACAACCACGTCATATTTGTGGGATCACAAGTTAACAAAAGTAAAGACTAAAATGCCAAAATAAACAAGGAGGAAAACAGACATGTTAAACAATTAGATTGCATTGCACACCTGTGCAGCATTCTTAAACAACATAACGGCCTCCCGGCCCCCAGAAAAACAGTCAAAAACCATCCAAACCAAACAAAGCCTGAAATCATTCTTCATTTACCCTGAGAAACCATCCCCCCAAAAAGAAGAACTAAAAAAAATATATATATATATTAATATTACCCACCTCCTCTCCATGTACCACCCTTAACCCAAGGCCTACCTGTCCACCATATTACTCACAGGTTGTCCTGGATGTAACCTAGCCATATAGCAAGCTCACAGCAAAATGTGATATCCTACCCAGTTATACTCTCACAAAACTTATTCAGCCCTTCCCTACACTTTCCTTACTTCCTCCCATCCATACTACATTCCTATTTAACCCTTTCTTCCCCCCTCCCAGCTAACTTATTCCATTACTCTCTTGGAACCCATTATTATTTCAGTCTAAACTCCCATCTGAAGATGTCCCTAGACAAACTGGTCCATTGCCAAACCTCATTTAACTAAACAGTTGTTTAATGACACTATTAAAGTTGCCATTCACAATTTTTATCGTAAATAGGTCAAACCCCATTGTTTTTTTTCAACATTCTAATCTAGTCATTAAACAACTGTTTAGGGAAACTCCCAAAAAACCACAAAAATGCTTACACCACAGCAAAACACTTCATACACATACCTCTAGTACATTGTCTTAAAGCCAGCCTTCAATAAAGCATAAATCAGCATAAAATACATTATTATTTATAATGACAATAATCTCCCACCAAAATCAAGCACCAATTAAAAAGCAGTAAAATAACTTAATACATAAATAGACATATCACCTAATAAACAACTGAGTTCCAATCTTGGTTTAATCCAAAGGGAAGCAAGGCATTATACTGCAATATACATGTTTCTTTATATCTTAAAACATATTTGGCATAACCATCTATTCATTCTCTGTTATCAAACGTATAAAACCATCAGATAAAGGGAGCAATAGAGTATTTAAATCTATATATGGAACATTTAAATGACTAAGAAGTATATGCCACGAATAATAATGCAGAGTACTATAAGGCTAAAATAGACTTTGCTACTCTGAGACATAAGGGATTTCAATTAATTTGTTTTGATGAGCAAACTTATGCAAAATTAACACAAATTCAGACTCTAATTCTTACTTTTTATTGTCAACCAAAAACACCTAAAAAGTTATATAACCCTCCAGGTAGACCAATAATATGTGGTTGGCAATGTTATGTGGATAAGGATAGGTTATACTATAGAAGATTTTTTACTGAATTATGTGAAGAAATTAAACTACCTGGAAGATACCAGATATGTGTTACATAGGTGTTAAATTACAGGATCATTATTTGCATTACTATAAATATAAAATCTTTGTATACAAATATATGCAATCAAGTTGGACTTGAAATACTGGAAAATTTTCTAGGATTTATCCCAACATCAGCTTTTAGTTTTATTTCCAAACTTTTATAGTTTAGTTTATCATTGCTTCATACTCAATAATGCTATATATAAACAGAAATGTGGCACTGCCATGGGAACTAGTTTCACTCCATCTTGTGCAAATTTGACTATGAGATTATTTGAACAAGAGTACATGTATAATACTGATTGTTTTATTAATAACATAGATTTGTATTAATGTTATATTAATAATTTATTATTAATTTACAGAGGCAATGAGTCTGATTTTGGCACATGTTTAATGGATCAAATAATGATAGTTTTAATTTATAGTTCACTTCCCAAATAGATAAGTACAGCATTTCTTTTTTGGAATTAAAAATAAAATGAATTAATGATAAATCAATTATTACTAAATTTTATTATAAAGACTCAAATAGACGAATTCCTTTATTGAAAAATACCTTCCTAAAACACTTGTAACAGTTTTAAAATGATTTGTACATATTTACATAATGAGAAAAAAGGTCACACATAGGAAAACCAATTGGTTAAAAAACACAAAAAGAAAAATCTAGCAAAGCTAGACTTTCCACTGTGTGATACCTTAAACCTCTTGTAACAGAGGCAACATGGGATACATGCAAATTGCCCTTTAAGAATATCAGATGTTTCAGCTAAATGGCAATTCTGAATGTCCATGACTTCTACTTTTAATTTTACTTTTAAGTCTATTTATGGACAATATCAGGCCAATAAAGTCAAACCCTCTAGCTGTGGTCATGCATGTTTCTGTCTTCTTATGGCATCATCATTACAATAATCTTCTTGTATAATATAGTGAATGTTTATTTACTATTTATTTTTGTAACTCCAGTTCATCTTAATACTGCTTTTTAAGATTGTAAATTGCAAAGAGTTAGTATTATATCAGTTATTAAGGTTGGGAAATTTTTCCACTTGTAATTGCAGGGTTAATATTAAGTTTCACCACAGTTATTGAGTCAATAAATGCTTTTGTATTAGATGATT
This sequence comes from Protopterus annectens, assembly GCF_019279795.1. Taxonomy (NCBI): domain Eukaryota; kingdom Metazoa; phylum Chordata; order Ceratodontiformes; family Protopteridae; genus Protopterus; species Protopterus annectens. The sequence continues at coordinate 1,655,834,326 of NC_056728.1, read as the reverse complement.
TAATAAATGACAAATATTTGTTCAAATACATTGGGTGTGGCATGTACATTAAGAAAGATTCTTCAATCCAAGCCATATGTAACACTTGTTCTAAGTTTAATGTACTTAGTATTATTCTACACAACAATAATTTGGATAAACAAATGGAATGTCAATGCAGCAATGTTTTGAGTATTAGCTTAAGTTACCATTTTTTTAGTAGTGACCATGAATGCAAGTCTATATTTAACATATTTTTTAGGAGTTGTGTTGTAAATCTCAGAAATGAATTACTCCAGAAGGAGTGGATAATATAATTGTGATTGGTGAAATTGTTTCCAAGAATAATACATTTAGTATTATTGGCGGGAAGAGGAAGGTACTACACCTGAAGTAATAATTAAGAAGGATAAAAATAATCATGTTAAGACAATGAACAATATTGCTGATTATCAGCATGTACTTTTCAAAAATAAAAAGAATTTAAAAGGAGAGTCTCAGAAGGAAAACAATTTAGGTCTGGGGTTGTTGTACTCTACTTGGTCTAAGAATTTAACAGATATGAAAGTAGATTAGGATAAGCATAATGAGATTTTGATAACTGGCATTTCTACTTTTAGACTATCAGTGAAGGTATTAAGTAATCTTGATAAAAATAGAGTGACTGTATTTTCATTATCAGGACTGAAGCTATTAGAACCTTAATGAAGGTTGAAGCTGAAGGTACTCAATACCAAAACTAAGTACACATTGTACAAACAATAAATGCTCTCTATCTCTGTTTTAAACAAAATGAAGAATGCTATTTTAGAATCAATAGACAGTGCGGAAGTAACTACTATGACACTTGCTTTATGTGAGATCATCTTATCTCCTCATTTGAATGTATAGCAGTGTTGTAAGTCACATTTGTTTAACAATTATTTAAGAGAAGTGTGCTTAGAATACAATTTGCAGTTAATATCATTCTGGTAAAATTTTGTTTTGTATGACTGATTATTTACATAAGACTTGAGATGATATGGATCAAATATATTTACTGGCATTATTTCTGGTGTAGCTAAAGTTTTTTTTTTAGGATGTCTAAACATCAGAGTAGATATCACACTTTGTGGCACAGTGGTGCAGAAGTTAACATTGTCACCTCAGAGCAAGAGGTTCTCTGGTTTAATTCTTGGCTGGGATGCCTTCTCTGCAGAGTCTGTATGCCCTCCCTGCATTCATGTGGGTTTCCTGTGGGTGCTCCAGTTTCTGCCCACATTCCAAAGACATGCATCTGCAGCATGTCTTCCTGGGCCACTGCTGAAAACAAGCTATGTCCTAGTTGGACTTTCCTAGTCAACAAATGTTAAATAAATAAAATAAAATAAATAAAGCTAATAAAACATTAATGTGCTATTTAACAAATTATTAAAGTTTGAGATCTAAGGGAGATTAATTAAATAGTATGGCAGTTTTGCAGGGATATAAAATTATTGCCATTACAGAATCCTAGAATTCATCTGAATTAATTTTACCTACTTACATTATATATTAATAGCTGAGAAATTATACTACATGGGGTGGAGAAACGTTGTGAGTTCGCAATTTACCTGGTTCTAGCTTAGTTGAGGTAAATGAGAAAACTGAGGGCCAGATTCAGGAAGCCTCCGTGTAAGAGTTATAACTCTTACACGGAGGCTGCAGTTAAACGGTGTGATGTCAGCATGTCATGCATATGCATGAGGTGCATGAGGTATGCTGAATCACACTGTAACTCTTACACGGTCCATGTAAGAGAGTAGGGGCGTGTCCGTAGGCTAAGTTCTGCATGCGGACACGCCCCCGTAAGTGTAGAATGGCTGAAAGTAAACAGCCACGAGAGAAGCCATGGAAATGTAAACAAACACACTACACAACACATTCCCCCACAGACCATCAGTGTACAAAGTGAACAGAGGCTATAAAATGAAAATAAAAACTGTTTTATTTTTTTTAACCCCCGTAAATGTGTGCTACTGTGTGCGCTCGTGTGCGTGGGTGTGCTACTAGTGCAACTGCAGTTAGCAATCAGTGGAAAAGGATATGAGAACTAAATATGCAAAGTAAGCCAAGAAGAAATAGCTTAGTGGTAGAGCTGCCGGCTTAAGAGTAGGCAGGCAGGGTTCGAGCCCACGCAACAACCTTTTTTTTTTGTAAATAAGCACTAAACAAGCCCCTGACAGTATTGCCCAAATGTAAAAGTATACCCTTTTGTAAAATGGAATGAAATGGAGCATATATATTGAAGTAACACAATAATAAAAATAATTAGAAATGTACTGATAGCTAAGTTGCTGTGAGACACAGTGCCCGTAGCTGCGTAGTGTTTAAAAAGCTGCAAACTGTATGCCCGTTGCCAAGCACCGGTTTAACAGGCTGAAACTGTTTGCAACTAGCTGTGCTCAGCTTAACATGTGTGTCACTAGCCAATTAAGGTTTATCCCAGCGCACACCGTTTGCGCGCCGCTCCCACAAGCTAACTGCCAGTGCGCATGCGTTAGCTCCGCGCAAACGAAACGCAGACCTGCTTTTAAGTGCTTAAAAGTGCTTATGGCATGTTTGATTGACAGGTCCTCAACTCATTTCTGTCAGGAAAATTAAAAATCAGTGGTTAGATTCGAACCCAGGATACCATGCACTAGAGTCAAGGTACTAAACCACTAAGCCATGACAGCAATACCTAGAAATGCAGAAATAGCATATATATGGGATAAAATACAGAATGGAGCATGATAAAGCATTTTCAGTGAAGTAGATACAATTCCAAAACGGCCAATCAGAGAAATGTGCGGGAAAAGCAGCATATATAAGCCCCATAGGCAGGAATACACACCATAACCGATTGTAGAACAGACCTGCAGTCAGAATGAGTGGAGTAGGTGAGGGACGTTGCTTTTGAGCACAGCGTTGGGGCGTTGAGGAGTCCAGATACATGGTCTGGCTCCTTGTCCATCATCATGAGGCCCAACTCATGCAGGGCCAGGTCTCATGGGGAGCGTACAGGGCGGAGGCATGGGACCAGTTGGCTCGTGATCTGACCAGTGTTACTGGCATTCCACGCACTGGTGAGCAGGTCCGTCACCACCATGCAGACCTGAAGCGGCATAAGCAAGACCAGTTGACCCAATGGATCCAGGAGGCCCGGGATATGCCCAACGCCCCACTACTGAGTAAGTTACATTTTACTCATGTATGTAAGGATTTCAACTAGCTGATACCATGGAGATGTGTAGTCTAATATTACTTCCTTTGTATTACAGCTGCAGGTGTCCGCTCTGCGAACCATGAGATGCATGACCATAGGCTGGCGTGGCTGCGCCACCATGCAGGTTAGTAACCCCATCTAGTACTTGTAAATAAATATTATAGTGTAGCATGTATCAGAACACTGCAGTGTATTGATTACAAGTAATCTAATGTGCAAGCAAGAATTGAAAGTTTGCAGGTATGGCTGCAACAAGTTCATCAGTATGCAAGTGTGACTGGAAAAATAATTTATAGAAATAAATAGTGCTGTAATACAGATGTCCCACCATTAATTAAATGTAGTATAACCTGCAGTAGTCTCCAGAGTACAGCTTCAGAATCTGAGGTAGTCACATGTGTGATTTATGCCCTGTTGAAATGCTGAATCATGACAGATGTGAGGCTGTTGGAAAGTGTTTGAATCACCACAGGTCTAATATGTGAACAAAGCCTAGAAGTACCAACCTGAACTGTGAAGTTGCAGGATGTGTGAGAGTGACAGAAAGGGTCATGTATGAATAAATAAAGTAGTAATAACCCCTGAATATATTAGCCCCAGTGTGTTTCCACAGAACTAAATGCATGTGTGAAGTACAAATTAACATCCCAAACTGATTTCAGTGTGTCTGAATCTGGAATGTCAAGGCCAAAATCTGTATATGGTGGTAACAGTAAACAATTTGCAGATAGAATGAATGATTATCTGACAGACTAAACAGCCATAGTTGTCCCCTGTCCTGTCATCAAAGTGTAGCAGGATGATGTATCTGATCAAATTAAAATAAGTAGGATAGTGATGTATTTGTAACAGGTGTAGCATGACAGTCAAATAAAAATCATTTTGAAACATCAGCCTCAACTTAATTGTGTACCTATTACAAATGTATATCAATGTGTAACTTATGAATGTGTCATCACTTTCTATCTCCACCCAACCCTATAATTCCATATAACAACACCCAATAAATATTGGTATGTGAACATTTCATTAACCATGGACATTTGTCCGTTTCAAAAACATATGCATGTCTGTTCGTGCATGTGCCCTGTTCATACCTGCAAATCTGATGGCCTGTTGCCATTAATCAACCCTGCATGTTGTTTGATTGTGTATTTCCGTTCAAATAATGCATGTGATATTGATATGCCCCTTGTTCAATGGTGTTAATATCTGGGTGTTTGTTTAATGGGAATACCAATGCATGCTGTTACAACTAATCTGAATGGAATAATATGCCACTAACCCAAACTAACATAACTACTCACAAACCTAGAACGCTTGGGAAGGCAGGTCCCAGCGGACCCACCTCTCCCACTTCAGCTGGCGACTGCACCTGGCACTAGTGCCCAGACCGGACCCTCCTCCGGTGGCCCTGTGCCACCTTCGGGTGGAAGCGCTGCAGGGGATGGGGCCCATCCCCCCTCTGCAAGCGTGGCCGGAGGAGTTCGTCCACTCACCCTCCAAGGTGTCTGGTCTGTGGTGCGAAGGGAGATCCAAGACTCCGTTCTTGGGCCCCTACGCCAGCTCGAGGCTCGTGTGGCACAGCTAACGGCTCCGGCCATTGCCCTGCCTACACAGCCCCCAGCACAGCCCCGTCCTGGGCTGTGAAGGAACAGTGGCAACTGCCTATGGGTGGGGATATCAGTTCCACTGTTGCTATCTGTGGGCTCATGCGTCTTGGATATCTCAACCTCCATCCCCGTCAATTGTGTAACCCCCCCCACGTGTGTCATACACCACCCCTGTATGCGTCTTGTCTGTCTTGTCTGTTGACCTACCCAACCTACCTCCCCAGCTATACCGACTTCCTTCACCTGACATACCACTCTCCCCTGAAAAAAAAAAAAAGGGCACTCTGTACCCACAAAAAAATTACGCCCCATACATAGCTGTCCATGTCGCACACATGTCCGCTTGACATTGAAACTGTTAATTACAATTGGCTCTACAACAAACATTAATGTTGTCCTGACACCTCTCTCAGGGGTGGAAGGTTTCAAATGTCTCACCAAAATACATGGAAATGCACAGCTGTTGCTGCTAAAGACATGGGTATCTATGGGCCTTACCTACATCCCTCCTGCAAATCCCACACTTGTTTCCCTACTGTCTTACCTTCTTTGTGACCCCTTTTTCACCACTTTCCTGTCACCCCTTTTTCTTTTCTTTCAAAGAAATTAGCGCGGGTGTGCGCTTGTGTTAGCGGAGCTCACCATCAGTGCGCATGCGTGAGCTCCGCGCAAACGAGCGCAGACCTGGTTTTAAGTGCTTAAAAGTGCCTTTATGGCACTTTGATTGACAGGTCCTGTACTCATTTTGAAAGTCTGGAAAGAAAAATAAATTCCTACTGCCAGTCTCGAACCCAGGACCTTGGTAACATTAGTCTATATGACCTACCACTAAGCCATGACTGCCAAACAAGAACATAGTGCTAAAATAAATATAACATGTAATAGTAGGAATCAATATAAAGGCAATATAGGAGGTGTACTACCCAATACATCTCAGGTAGAGTTTTAATGTCCGAATTACTGGATTCCCACACTAGTTCAGTGTTAACAGAAACAGCCCTACTAATTGTTCGCTTGTACATAATAATGTAAGGTAATGTACACATAAGAAGATATGTAAATGTACACATACATATATATAAATATATAGTAATACATAGAAATATAGTCGTAGGTGTCAGTATCCATACACACTCACTACAGGAGACAGTGAAGATAAACGCAGCAACCAGAATCTGCAACACAGCCTGACCCCTCTGAGACCCACTAATCCTTTTAACTGTTTAAAGGTGGCTTTAGCACTTTGATTGACAGGTCCTGTACTCATTTTGAAGGTTTGGAAAGAAAAATAAATTCCCACTACCAGTCTCAAACCCAGGTAACATTAGTCTGTATGACCTACCACTAAGCCATGACTGCCATACAAGAACATAGTGCTAAAATAAATATAACATGTAATAGCAGGAATCAATATAAAGGCAATATAGGAGGTGTACTACCCAATGCATTTCAGGTAGAGTTTTAATGTTCAAATTACTGGATTCCCACACTAGTTCAGTGTTAACAGAAACAGCCCTACTAATTGTTTGCTTGTACATAATAATGTAAGGTAATGTACACATAAGAAGGTATGTAAATGTACACATACATATATATAAATATATAGTAATACATATGAAATATAGTCATAGGTGTCAGTATCCATACACACTCACTACAGGAGACAGTGAAGATAAATGCAGCAGCCAGAATCTGCAACACAGCCTGACTCCTGTGAGACCTACTAACCCCTTAACTGCTGGAAGGCGCCTCCTGCACTTTGATTGATAGACCCTGTACTCAATTTGAAAGCAAAATACAAGCATACTAGTAGGCCCTACCACAGCACCATTGTAACACTAGTCTGTATGACCTACCAGCAAGACATGACTCTCATACAGGAATATAGTGCTAAATAAGTGGAACATGTAATAGTAGGAATGAAGATAAAGGCAATATAGTATGTGTACTACCCTAAGCATGTCAGACAGACCTTCACTGTCCCAATTACTGGATTCCCATTCTAGTGTGTGTTAACAGAAACAGCCCTGAAAATTGTTAGCTTGTACCCAATATTGTCAGCTAATGTACATATATGACAGTATGTATATGTACACATATGTATATATAGCAATACATAATAAATATAGTTGTGGGTGTCAGTATGCATACACACTCACTACAGGGAACAGGTGGGAGAAATGCAGCAACCTGAATTCACAACACAGCATGAAGCATGAGAGATGTACTAACCTTCACACTCACAGAACATTTTCCAACAGCATACCAGCATGGTCCACGCCCTTACAATCTGAAAGGGCAACGCCTATCTCACATACCTTTTTATAGCACTGTCCTGAAATCACAGTGAGACATGCAATCAGTACACAACTGGCTGTATGCAATTAGCCAATGCTGCCTTACAATTGGTGCAGAGGCCATCACATGGGCCTATGCAGATACCTACAAAAGCATTCAGTACCCACACTCCACACATGCAATACAATCATTGCACAAACCTGAGAAAGAGAGAGAGAGAGAGAAACAGATATACGAAAATAAACAGACTGACAGCAGCAAAACCAGCAGCAGCAGCAGAAAACTGCAAGCAGCAAGCAGCATCACTGATACAGCAACAGCTGCCACAAACACAGGTAATGCAAAGTAGCAGGTTAATACTGTGTTTACTGTGACACCTCCAAATGTATCATAGTTCACTATCTATAGGTATGTCCATGAGATAGGTTGTGTGTACATAGTCCTGAAATATATACATATGTAATATTGCTGTACATGTTGCCCATACTTAAAACTTCCATAGCTTAGAACACAAGGCCAGTTGTGCATATGATGCAGTAGTTACCAGGGTCAGTAGAGGTTACTCCTCATTGGTGTGGGACCACTGTGTATGTATGGCACTGTTCAGGTACATATCCGTAGTATGGCCAGGGATTAATATCAGTCTGTCATGTGGTGCTATGTCCTCCAGGGGTGAATGTAGCACACATCCAGGGATACCATTTCGTAACAGTGATGCTATGTGTTCTGCAATGATGAGGGTGGCTCTCACCTGGACATGTGAGAGGATAGGGAGGTTACAGTCATCTGGGATAACTAATACCACATGTGTAGGAGAATGGGGGGGGTATCTGCACCTAAACTGTCTGCAACAATGTTGCCAATATCTGTGCATTTGGTGAATGTGAAGCATCTTAACACTGCTGACCACAGATGCCTTGCCATCATGTGAATCTGCCCTGTGCTGCAGTAGCCTCCTACTATTGTTATACAATATGCCTGTATCTGTAGTCCACTGGACAGGATTAATAAGTGGTGTGCAGTTGTTCTGGGTTAGATATGTGTGTGCACAGTACATGCAGTATGTGGGATGTCTGTGGTAAGCAAATGCAAAGGTGCCGGTGTGTGTTGTGGCTTCCACTGGCCCAATGGGCTGCATGGATAGCATCACTGTCATAACTAGTGAATAACTGTGTAATTACATGCATACATAGCAAGGTAGTGTACTGTGCTTGTGGTGTTGTTCGGATATGTATATCCAGGCTGAGTAATGTGTGTCCACATCACAGGGTTGGATGGCAACACACATCCAGTATGTAGGGATGAACACCCAGAGTGTGTCAGACGTGTCGCCTGTGCAGAAATATCCGGCCATTACCTGTGCATCCCCCACAACACACACACATGCAACATATGGCAGAAGTACTATAGCAGTACACACATGTTCATAGGTTCATACTAGGCTATTTGCCCTAGGGCATTGGTAAGCCTAGTAGAATGTGTTTGTCTTTCACCACCCAATTACAAGTTATGCTGCTATGCCCTTGCCCGATGTTAGTATACTGTGCCTCTGTCTAACAGTGACATAGAAGTGATACCTGGGGTACAACTATGATCTCCATCCACTCATCCAGATTCCTATGGAAGAGAGTCAATGAGGGACTCTGCCTAACCTGTAGTGTGAGCTTATTACAGAGTGAAGGGAGCCTCTCAGTTAGGAATATGCCCCTCCAGCATGTCCATGTATGTCAGTGCTGAGGTCCAGGTCTCCTGAGCATGTGGCTGTATGGGACTCTGATTGCCTGAGGTGCAGCATGTTCATTACTGCTGGGTAGGACATGGCTGTATATGGCATGCACAGATTGCCTCTGAACAGGCAGTATGCCACTGAGTCCAGCTGGATTTACTTTACCTGGGCAGCATATGACATCTGTATGAGCCATTGCATCCCCTTGATGAGGTACTGTTGTCCTGTACCAGCTGCTGTAGGTGTCTGGTTAGGTACATCCCAAAAGGTGCATTGTACACAATTATAGGCCTGATGATGGATGAGTAAAGAGGCACAATGACCTCCCCTGCCATACATGTGAATCCCTCATGATTAGCTGGGCTATATAACATGTCTGTCAATCCACGTTGGCCATGTGGTTGACAAATGACAGACCGCTACCATGTTTCTTCCCCAGGTCCCCAACTACGTCTTCTGTACTCAATGGCCTAACACCTATGTTGTACTTTGCCACCAATGTGGAGGCGTGGGAATCTGCATTGAATACTGATACTCCCCCTCCCTTGTTCAAGTCTTGGGGCCGACAAGAATGGTAACAGCTATAACTTGGTAGTACTGGTGTGCTCCTGTGAAACCTGAAACAGGTTCATGTTACTGCACAGATATCGATGTCCAGAATGCTAAGTAGGGTTTTGAGTGCATGCATCCTGAGGTCTAGACTTCCGGTGTTGAGTAGCATCACTCTTACTTCCTCATCCTTTGTGATACAAATGGATGTGGGTTTGCCTTATGAGCCTTGCCCAATACAGGCACTATGTGTGTAGCAAGAGGCTCCGCCAAATTCCAATAGGACAGGGGTGACAGGTGCAAGCTGTCCCTAGCAAAGCATACCACCCCAAGATGGCAGGCATTGGCACACCTGTGAATGACACCAGTATGTCAGTCAATTGATGGAAGGGATCATCATGCCTTGATATTGTGGCATTGTTCTTGGTGAGGGTAGGGTGCTACTCAAGGTCAGGGTAAAACGGTCTTGGGCTACGTGCTCAGAGAGCTCTGTACTGTCTCATGTCATGTAGTCCAGGGAGGTATGTGTCAGGTCTTTCACACCAGCATGGACATTGACTGAGTCATACCTGTACGTGCCTTGGGGTTACCTGAGTGTTTGTGTTATGTGGCAGGTCATAGTGCCCGACAGTCTGCACACCGTTACCCTCACCTTGTTAAGCCTCGTTAAGCCTGGTAAACGTGATGTTAGTGTGCCTGATAATAGAGGCACCTAGTACAGGTGTATGAGGTGTGTTGTGTACTGTTAATGGCGGTGAGTATTCATCACATTGGCTTTGTGTGATATGTGTTGCACGTGTTTGTTTCCGTGGTAGTGGTTGCCTGAGTGTCTACTTAGGAGGTCTCTGCTGCGTAGGCAGACCTGTAGTCCGAGCCTACAAGTATGTTCATGTGTGATCATGTGTTAGTTCTGCTGTCGTGGTAGGTCTATGTGAGACTGGAAGTGTAGTGAGTGTGGTTTCCCTCACCACCTGACTGGTTATGGCGGTATTGAGTAGACAGAGCCTAGCCTCCAGTTTGGTATATGGTTGCATCACTCACATGAGTTTGAATTTGTTGTTAGGAGGAGGGGGTTGTCTGTGTACATGCAGCTGTTCTAACATTGTCTCTGGAGTACCACACTCACCAGCTGGACTGGGGAGGGAACTGACAACTGACCTCTGGACATGCTAGAATACTATTGTGAATTCCGTAATAATTGAAAACAAGGTCCAGTGGGGAGTGAGGGTGTACTGATGTTACCTATAACTGCTGACTGATATAAAAGCGTCAGTGAGCAAGTGCCAGGTAACCTAAGTGCAATGTGTCACAATTAAGTAAATGCAACAATGACAAGCAGTCACTTGCTGTCATGTGTAACATGGAAGTACGTACAGTAAGCAATGCAGATATCAGTAGTGAGTCACAGATGTGTTGAGAAGCTGTGTATTATGTGGAAGTAGCATACCAGTGAAATAACAAGCTAACAAATAACAAGCAGATAAACAAAGGTAGATCCAGGAGGCCTGGATGTAGTGTTTGCTACAGCAAACAAGGTGTAGCAATGTCAGTAAGTTACAGCTCAGATATGCAGGCACTATAAACCTGAAACCAGATGTCCCCAGCTATGAATGGCAGAGTACAGCCTATTGTCACACACGAGTGCAGACCACAAACCTTGTTAATGTTAAATAACTGGCCTGAAGGCCAACTGCCTATACCAGAACTAATACACTTGTACACTGGGCCCACAATCAGCAGTTCCCAACTTCAATGGATGAAAGATATGTGTCCTGCCACCACAGTGCTTGCCACAAACCTACCTAATGTAAAACAACTGGCCGGAAGGCCAAGTGCTTAGTCAAAATGACTTAGAATGATAGCTACACTGTAGTCAAGTTACAACCAAGCAGTAATAAGTACAATTTAATACTCCCTGTATAGAATGTGTACCATGTATTGCTGAGATACTATGCTGATAACCTGTTTGTGTACCTTTCCAGATCAACATGGCTCCAAAAAGGAACCCAGCATATTCTGCTGCAGAGGATGATGTGATTCACCAGAGCCTGGTGCGTGACTATGCCATCCTGTTCTCACGCACCACCCAGGATCAGCAGGAGAGGTCTGCACTGTGGCAAAACCTACTTAGCAGGATAAATGATGTTGGCATGCATAATAGGACATATGAGCAGGTGAGACATCACTGCAGTGATTTGATTAGAAATGTCCGCCAGCGTGCTGCAGATATCCGCAGGCAACAGGTTGCCACAGGTGGGGTGGCCACATCCCCCTCACCAGACAGGAGGGACTACTGCTAAGTGTTGTGGATCCAGCCCCAGCACAACAACAGCAACAGTCATGCATCATGATGGAGGTTGGAGCCACACAGCAGCAAGACACCGAGTGTGCGGGTAAGATGCTATATTTATTTATTGTTATTACTTTTACATTTGTTGACCAAGATAGTCTAGCTGGATATATGTCCACTTTCATTAGAGGCCTGAGGAGAAAAGCTCCACACATAACATAGTAAAGGCAGACAGACAAGTTGTTAATACAGACAGCCAACAGAATAGAAATATACACCATCCTGTTAATTAAATCAACATACATTTAAGGAACTCAAACAGTTTAGAGTCATACACAATGTACTGTCGGTTTCAAAGCAATTCTACCTAAAGCATAACGGTTATGCAATAAGGCAAAAGCCATATAGATAATACTTAGGGCTCAGAAGGGTAGAGAAGTAAAAGGAGTATGAAAGATAAAATAATAGGGAAGAGGCAGGAGTCAAGAAGGGAAGTGAGGAAAAGAAGGAAGACAGTCAAGAGGAGGTGGGAGGGATGGGAGAAGTAGGTCAGAGCATAGAAGGACATCAAGGTGAAAGAAACAGGGTAGAAGCTAGTTTTTATGCACAATGAGGGGTTAAAGGTAAAGAGAGGGTGGGGAGAGGGACGTTAGCCTGGAGTCCAACAAGAACAAAGCCAGTGGTTCTGGAAGTACAGTTTGAGTTGTCGTTTGAAGAGATGTAATGGTGAGATTAGAGTTAACTCCTGGTATGTACATATGATTGTTCTGTACACTGTTACTTCATGCACGCATAAGGTGTGCATGTGGTATGTATATGTCATCATGATATGTAATTGTGCATGTGTGATACAGACATTATGAGCAGCTGATGTGCATAAGGGAACTAGTGTACTACTGTACTGTATCATGTGCAAAACAAATGGCACACTTGTGCCCACTGACATTACTCTCTTCACACTTCCAGGTCCCTCCCATCTAGCAACGAGGCAGGCCATACATGCTGGTGAGTGTTTTTAACATTACCTGAAAAATAATTTATAATACTAGTAAGAGTAGTGTAATGCTGTAGTAGACATGCTGGTGAGTGTGTTAATAATAACTGTAATAACCAGTTGTACTAAATTAAGAGTAGTGTAACACGGTACAGATGTGTGTGTTTACTGTGGGGTGTGCATGTGTGCGAGTGTGCCTGTGCCCATGTGTGCATGTGTGTTAGTGTCCATGAATGCATGTGTCCATTTCTGAATGTGTGCATTAGTATTGAAGTGCATCTCTGTCAAATATGTGTTGGGACTGTAATCTGTGTTCCCTGTTTTCCTCCCATAGGTTCTGGTGCTGCTCTGGTGACCTGCAGCAGGGAACCTGAATCTTGTGCCCCAGGTACTGATGATGATGAAATGTCTGTAATGGTGCAGGGAGGTGTGTCTGGGTCCACCATTGGTCAGCCAATTGACAGTACACAGCTGTCAACCCCGTCAATGCGCACAGTCATCCTGCCGTTACATCCTTTGTCACCATTGTCGCTAGGTGATGGACAGTCTGCAGTGGGCATAGATCAGGGTAATGTGGTACCTGTGGTACATGCATCCCCACAAGGCAGCCATGAGCAGGGTCCTCCAATGGTACCACACAGACAGTCGCTCATGGGTTCTCGTGGGGGCATCCGTGGCCGTACTGCCTCTGGCCGACGTGCCCAAGGAGGTATGTCAACCTCCACTATGTTTAGAACTGTCATGCAGGCACAGGCACGTATGGAAAGGTACACCAGACAGGGTCTGAGGGAGCTGAGAGCATGTCGCACAGCCATGACAGACGGCATGCGTGACTTTGCGAATGCTATCCGTAACTTCACAGATGTCGTTGACAGATGTTGTGGGGGCATAGAACAGCTGCTCCACAACCAGATGTCCATGGGCCAGGGCGATGGTGTGCATTTGCAATGTCGACGTGGCCGTATGCCAGCAACAGCACCAGCTGGCAGTGGCCGTGGACGACAACAGGCCCACTCACGCACCTCAAGTGCCAGCACCAGCCCCAGCAATGCTGGGTCTGTGCTGTCATCAGGACGCCCCAGGAGACCACGTGCACGTGGCTCTGGACAGTCCCAACAGGGAACTGTGTCCAGTCAGCACACCCCTGCTTCTGACGACAGTACCCAGTCTGGGTTAGTACCGGATACGGCCCGTAGCACCCCTGCCAGGCATAGGTACCGTGTCCGTGCCCATTGGGCATACCTAACCCACACCCTGTGCATATGATGACACTGTGCCACCTCCTGCATACTACAACATTGGTGCAGGAAAAGGTATACATGTTGCTGATGCACAGGGTGACTACATAGATGTGTATAAGTAGTAACATGTTTGTAACTGTTCACTGTTCCAGTATGATTGTGTGTATATCCCAGCAGTCCTGCTGCAGTAACTGTATGAATGTCCTCAATTGTTATCTGCACCCATACTACTTACCAAAGTGTACAAGCTGCACACCATCACATGCTAACATTGACCATGGGAATGCGCATCATGTGCTGTTATGTAGATTCAGCTATATGTATCTGTTCTGTCACACATGCATTTATACACACCCTGCTACCCACACACATGCACACGCTCACCTGCCATTCCCATTATTTATTACCCTACATGAGTAGCTGTCGATACATGACAGGTACACATTTGAGAAGTGCACTATGTTGTTTACTACTCACTTCCTGTTCTCTACCTGTACTCACAGGGTGCAGGCAACCTCATCAGTTCAAAGATGTAATGTGCATCAGGTACTGTGGTGCCCTGATTGCCACATCAAACATGTTTCCCATATGGAAATGCACACACAGACACATCCCACATCCACACACTTGCCACATTCAGGCTTCAAAACACTATCTAGGTATATTCTGGTACATGTGCGTGTTACAGTAGCATGTAACACTATACTGAGTACTGGCAGTTGTCTGTTGTCATGTTGTTTGTATAGAATAAAAGAATTGTTTGATTATCCTACTTCGTTTTGTGGACATTACTTGAAGAAGTGTTACCTTACATGTGTTATTGGTACCACCACCTTCTCTTTTGTAGTTTTGTTTGTATAGGGTGCTGTCAACATCACTGCTTATTAAGGGTAATGAGCACCCTGCAGTGCATAGCCCCATGTGGCAAAAGCCACATCCCACCCCCATCATTGTGCACACACACACTAACCGCACCCACAGTAAAACACATACTTTCCATTTGCAAGTTTCAAACCCATACCTAACTGTGTTATGTCAGTAGAAACAGACACATTAGCAGAGTGTGCTATATGCAGCAGTTGTGGAAATCTTTTCTAATGCTGTACTTAGAGGGTGTTGACATCATCTGTGTGTAGGAGGAGGGATGTGCACCCTGTAGTGTGTTCTCCCATTTGGCAAAAGGCACTTATCCCTCCCAGCATAGTGCACGCACATAAACCCCACTCATACTAACACACATACATTCCCTTTGCAGGATTCAAACCCCTACCTAACTATGTTATGACACTGGAGAAAGACGCATTAGCAGAGCGCGCTATGTGAATTACTGGAGGACTTTAATACAGGTAATATAGTTATAGAGTCCTGACATCATCAGTGTTTCAAAAGGGGGATCTGCATCCTGTACTGTACTGTCACAGCTGCTAATAGGGGCATTTCTCACACACACATCGATGTGTTAGAGGTTTGCATATGTGGGGGATCCAGTACTCCAGTGTGATTTGTATATGGTTTGATTGCAACAATGAGGGATATACTCCCAGTGGTGAGCATTTGCTGCTCATGTTTGTGATGATCAGGTCTAGTATATCTGCCCCTCTTGTGGGAAGGTTGGTTACCTGTTCCATAGCTAAAGAATGTCTGATCTATGTGAACCCTAGAGCTTGGGTATTGTGGCTTGTGTAATGTTCACAGTCTATGTTTGGGTATCTGATGTCACCCAGTATGATGGTGTTTGCAGAGAAATCTATACTCTCCTCTGTCAGCATGAAGGCTGTGTGGGTGTCCTGAGTTTGAGAGGGTGCTGTAAGAGCTCCTCTGTGTCTCTTTCCATGTGGTCCAGGGAGGTACGTCTCAGGTTGTTTGCACCAGCATGGACAATGACTGCCTCATAGCTGTACTTGCTGTGGAGTGACCTGTCTGCCTGTGTTATGTGGCACATTCTATCACCCGACAGGTAGCTAAATGTGACCCTCACCTTGCTCTGTCTGGGGGGCGGCACGTCTGTCAACAGCTCATGTCAAGCAAGTTCACACCCCTCATAAATGATGTGGAAACCTTCAAAGGCCCCAGGCCTGTTGAAAATATGGACCAGACTGCAGATACCTGTATAAAGGCATTCTATGGACACATTCAGGAATGCATGGATCATGACACCACATATGAAAGCATGACCCAATTCTCCAAAGGCAGATGTCCTGGGTGCCGGACACCAGCCATAAACACACTATACAATAGAAGGATGACGCCACCACATGATACAACAACCTCCCAAAATGCGAAGGCACCACTGATGGTTATTGGAAGACAACTACAGGCACCCATACAATTGTCTAAGGCCATCTTTGAGAGAAGATTCCACAAGCCACTGAGGATAATCACAAGGCTGTCTGTAGTTATGTTAGGATTCTGGGTGGTACTACCCAGATATGCTCAGAGGTAATCCAAGATGTAACACAAATACAAAACACACAGACATTGCCATCATCCTAGTGGACAGGTTCACTGCTGCCTTCTCCCCCCACCACACCGAAAGGGCAAATATGTCTCATGCAGAGTGCTGCCCCCCCTGACATCACAGATGCTCATGTAAGAGATGCCCTTCCCAAAGCAATAAACACTGCATCAATGGGACCAGACAGTGTCCCAGGCTGTGTCCTACATGAACCACAAGAAGAGCTACACCCAGACATAACACCACTGTTCAATCCCAGACTTACTACACGATATGTGGCCAGAGAGTGGCGTACAGCAACAGTGGTCCCTCTACATTCAGGTGGTGCCTTCACGGATCCTGGACACTATTCACCCCATATGTCTGACTAGCTTTGTCTGCAAAGCTATGGCAAGGATCAACATGAACCTCACATATCTAGATATTGTGTACCTACAGACATGTCACCATACACAGTTTGGCTTTGTTAATGGCAGATCCTGCCTCTCAAACCTGCTTGATTTCTTTGAAACAGTCACCAAGGCCACTGTCAAGGGGAAGGAGGTCTACACAGCCTACCTGGACCTTGCATAAGCCTTTGATACAATACCCTACTTGTGCATTATAGGGAAGCTCACCAGTGTACATATTAACCCCTATGTCACTATGGTTATTGCACACTGGCTCAAGGGCAGAACACACATGGCTAGACTTGCTGGAGCCATGTCAGCCTCCAACCTGGTACAAGTGGTGTCCCACAAGGCTCAGCCCTGGGAGCTGTCATGTTCATTATATATTTACCATAAATACAGGCCAACATGGAAGTACTGTGGCTGAGCAAGTCGCAGGTGACTGCAAGCTCTACTCGGTGGCATACTGCCTCTACATAGGCAATCTGTGCCTGACATATAAAGCCACGTCAAACCCTCACTTAATGGCCATGCTGCACCTCAGAATATTCAGATCCCATCAGGATACATGCTGGAAAGACTTGAACCTCAGGAGTGATATACATAGGACATGCTGGAGGGGCACATTCACAACTCTGGAGGCTCCCTTCATTCTTGAATATTATCCCAATAGAGGTTAGGCAGACTGACTCAGTGACTGTCTTCAAGAGTGATATTAATGACTGGATGTGACATTGTAGGGTTACCCTGGGTATCACTTATGTGTCACTGTGAGACAGAGGCACAGTATACTAACCTTGGAAAAGGGCATAGCAAGACAGATTTACAATGCATGTTGAAAGCCACACACATTCTGGCTAGGTGGATACATGCCCTGGGCAGACATCCCTGTATGAACCTATGGACCTATGTATCTTGTTCACCATTGGCCCTATGTGCTGTTAATCACCAGTGCAATCTCAATACTATGGTAGCATGTGCAAAGGTCAGTTGTCAGTCACCTCTATGGTACAGTTGTGGGATATGTGTGTCATGTAGTAATGTCACAGCTGCCACATGTACACAGTCAACCCTATCCCCTGCCCATGGATGTACAACACATGTATGAGATGGAAACACATGGCCGAACTGTGGACTAAGCACTCTCTGAACCCAGTACTGGCATAACCTGTCTGGTGGCATGAAATACTACAGTGACAGCAATACCAATCTGATGTGGACCTACACGGACAGCAATACAAGCATGGAAACACACCGGGTCAGTTGTGGAGCCTAAGGATAGCATCCTGCATGACTGGCAGACATCTCTGCAGCTGGCACACAGGCATACATTAGGCCTGCACACAGCATGCATAACACATAGCACACAAATCCTGTGTGTCATACAAGCACAGTCTGTACAGCTATACAACACTACTGCCGCAGTTGTGTTAGGTACCTTTATTGTCCAGTACAGTGAGAACATGCTCACCAGGCCGGACAATGTGTAGGTCACAATGATATGCTCATGGAGCACTGTGGTCCACCACATAACACAAACATACAGGTCAGTCAGATGCATGGACACATATGACTCAGTCATTGTCCATGCCACCACAGCTGATGTGGGATGTCCCTCACTGGGATACATGATAGGGAACATGGAAGGGATCACTGAGCAAGTGACACAGGCTGGTAGACCCCTGACCTTGGTTGGCATCAGACCCTCACCAGGGATTCTGACATATTACTGAATGCTAATGAATTAGTGTACCTACAACACCCTGGCTGAACGGTTCTTAGCATGCTGTCATTGCATTGCTGTGGAATAACGTCTTACCACTCCCACAACAGGTGAAAACGTGCAGTACCTGTACATCAACAACATGTAGACTATATGCCCCAGACCAGGTGTGTATCCCTCACTACTAGGCTGATAGCATCTACATCTCACACTGTATATACACATCCCACATGCAGCACCTGCACAGAAGACCACAGTCATAATGTTACCCTGTGCAAATACCATGTATTCACATGTGTCAGGCATCACACATGGTAACTATTAAAGGTCACAGGTACATATGTGTATTTGGCACACACATACATCATGTGTGCATTGCCATAACTGGTTTAATCAATGTCATGCATTATTGTGAGGGACAACCCGCACACATGGGCATTCTGTGTGGGCAAAACACACGTGGCATGTCTGTACTCAAAAGCCATACATAATTGTGATATCGTTTAGAAAGGGGTATGTGCATCCTGTAGTGTGTTTTCCCAGTTGCCAAAAGGGATATTTCAGTCATACATACTTACCCCCCCCCTTCACACACACTTGCTGGATTCAAACCCCTACCTAACTATGTTATGACACTAGAGACGGACGCATTAGCACAGCGTGCTATTCGCATTATTGGGAGATTTCCTTTCACATGATATACTTATAGGGTGCTGACATCATCAGAGTTTAGAAAGTGGAATGAGCATCCTGTGGTGTGTTTTCCCAGTTGCCAAAAGGGATGTACTTTTCATACACACTGACACACACACTTACCCCCCTGCACATAACTATGTTATGACACTAGAGACGGACGCATTAGCGCAGCGCGCTATTCGCATTACTGGGAGATTTCCTTTCACATGATATACTTATAGGGTGCTGACATCATCAGAGTTTAGAAAGTGGAATGAGCATCCTGTGGTGTGTTTTCCCAGTTGCCAAAAGGGATGATTTTTTTCATACACACTTACCCACCTGCACACATACTTGCCACTTGCTGGATTCAAATCCTTACCTAACTATGTTATGACACTAGAGACGGACGCATTAGCGCAGCACGCTATTCGCATTACTGGGAGATTTCCTTTCACATGATATACTTATAGGGTGCTGACATCATCAGAGTTTAGAAAGTGGAATGAGCATCCTGTGGTGTGTTTTTCCAGTTGCTAAACGGGATGTTCTTTTCATACACACTTACCCCCCTGCACACACACTTGCCACTTGCTGGATTCAAACCCCTACCTAACTATGTTATGACACTAAGGACGGATGCATTAGCACAGCGCGCTATTCGCATTACTGGGAGATTTCCTTTCACATGATATACTTATAGGGTGCTGACATCATCAGAGTTTAGAAAGTGGAATGAGCATCCTGTGGTGTGTTTTCACAGTTGCCAAAAGGGATGTTCTTTTCATACACACTGACACCCCTTCACACACACTTGCTGGATTCAAACCCCTACCTAACTATGTTATGACACTAGAGACAGACGCATTAGCGGAGCACGCTATTTGGATGACTGAGAGATTCCTTTTCTCCTGATATACTTATAGGGTGCTTACATGATCAGTGTCTAGAAAGGGGAATGAGCATCCTCCGGTGTGTTTTCACAGTTGCTAGGAGTAACATTTGGACCAAGTGTGTGAGCATGCCCAGTTTAGCCTTCCCATGGTATGTTGTGTGAAAGATGTCTCATTTATCTAAGTGTGTGAGCATGCCCAGTGTGGGCTTTCCATATGTTGAACTCTGCAGCACATCACATTTGTGGATGAGTGTGACCTTCAACAAATACCTCCAGTTTATGGTTGTGTGTTCTGTGCCATGTTGTGTAGTTTCTGTCCAGATGCTTTTTGTGTGAACACAACAGGGGGTATACTGTGCCTGCAGGTTTTGCATGGGATACTTTGCACACAATTGTCAACATCCGTTCATACTGACCTAACACTGTAGTACTGTATAATGTAGTGGTTCAGTACTTTCACTGTGGTGGTCAGTATCCTGGGCTTTAGTCCTATCACTGCTTTACATTTCCATAGTGTGCACAACAGCCTGGTTAGGGTCCAGTTGTGCACATCTGCACAAAGGCGGTGCCTCTACAGACCATGGTAATTACTGCCCCATAAGCTTAACAAGTCTAGTCTGCAAAGCTATGGAGAGGATCATAATTGAGCTCATAAACAAAGATATGGGGGACATGCAGACATTGTACCCATCCCATTTTGGCTTGGTCAAGGGCAGATCATGCCTTTTGTACTGGGTTGACATCTTCAAAACGGTCACTTAGGCCATTGTTGGGGAAAGGCAGTCCATACAGCCTACCTTGGCCTTGCAAACACTTTCAACACAATACCCCACTCAGGTATTGTGGAAAACCCTAACAACTGAAATGTAAACCCATATGTCACAAGATGGGTTGCAAATTGGCTTAAGGACGGGACCCACAGGGTTAGAGTTGCTGGCACTATGTTAGACTCCAGGCTGGTCACAGGTGGTGTCACAGAGGGCTCAGTCCTTGGCCCCCATTGTTTGTCATGTACTTCCCAGAAGTACAGGCCAACATGGGAGGACTTTGGCTGACAATGTTTGCAGATGACTGCACACTGGGCACCATAGTGGACAGTGCATCAGACACGGATATCCTTCACAAGGGACTCACGGTAACTGATAGCTGGTGCCAGAGCCATGGCCTGAAGTCAAAGTGCACAACATGTGTAGACATACCCTTCAGGAAAGGCCAGGTAACCCAAGCTACCATATAGGTGGCAATCCTCTGAGCACAGAGGAGGTTATCATGGACCTGGGGACCCAGGTTGACAGTCGCCGTTCTTCTGACACTCACGTTGCTAAAGTGGCTAGAAAGACCTTCTACATTGCCCACCTGATCAGGATGGGATTCACATCCAGATCTAGTGGGTGATTGTTCCCCTGTACTCTTCACTTATCAGAACGGTGATCAAGTACAATGCCCTATTCTGGATGTATCTCAGCCAACATCTGCAGCAATTGGAGACACCCTGAATGTCCCCCACCTAAAGGATCAAGGAACCGCAACAGCTGTCATATGCTGCCAGATTGAAGACACTCCCACTCTATTCACTCACATACCGTCTGCTTAGAGGTGACATGTGCCTGACATGCAAGGCCATGTCCAAACAGGGATTAATGGACATGCTCCACCTCAGAATTGGCAGATCCACCTGAACCACTAGTGCAAGTGACTTACACCTTAGCAGGGATGTACGTTGGACATGTTGGAGGGATGGAGTTATCACCCGGAGACTCGCTATGCTGTGGAATACAATCCCGGTCCATGTGAGGTAGAGCACCTTGCTGGCTGTGTTCAAGAGGTATCTTGACCTGTGGATGGAAGGTCATACGTTTAACCCGAGGATCATCACTGTGTCACTGCTGGAGAGAGGCATGACAAAATAATGGGCACAGTACTGTTTCCATATAAGGGGTGGTGTACGCCAACGAACTCTGTGCTAGGCTTATACCTGCCTTAGGGAAGATAGCCTAGTATAAACCTATGTACCTATGAACCTATATGACCATGTTGCATTATGTTCAGATGTGAACTACTTACAACAGCCTCATCCAACATCAGTAGTGTATTCCACAACATGGGTGTACATTGGCAAACACTACCGATGTGACCTAGGCCATTTCTAATGCTAGTCAGAGAGTGTGTTTGTCCATCAACACATTGTAAGTGTAGTTTGCCATGACATATGTCTTGTTTAGTATACTGTGCCTCTGTCTACCTGTGACATAACATTGATACCCAGGGTAAACCTCCCATCTCCCATCCACTCATTAAGATTTCTGTTGAGGGGAATCAACGAGTGTCTCTACGGACAACCTGTACTGGTAGTTTACTCATGCGTGGGGGTGGCTTCTGTGTTATGGATAATGCAGTACAGCCTGTCCTATGTATGTCAGTGCTGGGGTTCAGGTCCCTCATGTGCATAGCTCCCTGCCATTCAGATTGTACATGGTGCAGCATGTGCATTGATTCCAGCTTGGACATGGCTTTCTACATCAGGCACAGCTTGCATCTGGGTGGACAGCATGGCAGTGTGTGGAGCTGCACTCTGTTTAATCAGGCGACATATTACATGTGTTCCAGCTCTTTCATACTCCTGGTGAGGTACTGTTGTGGACTTTACAGGTGCTGGATGTGTCTGCATGAGGTACACCCAACAGGGGCTGTTGTCGTCATTTCTACTGCTGATGAAAGATAACTGCAGAACCACGATGACCTCCCTTAGCTAGATGTCAGAAAGCATGGACCATGCAATCACAAATAAAAACAGGACCCTCTCCACAAAGGGAAAGTGTCCTGTCTGGTGGACCCCAGCCATAAACAAACTGTATGACAGATGAGGGTTACTAATGCAAGACAGAGCTACATCTCCAAAAGGGAAGACAGCTGTGATCAGCACTAGTAGAAAGCTACATTATCTCATAAAGACATGCAAGGTCAGCTTGGGGACATAAATCACCAAAGACAATGAAGGTAACCACACTGCTTTCTTCAGTTATGTCAGACACCTGGTTGTGAACCCTCAGATATGCTCAGAGTTGGTACACAACAACATATATTCCAGTGACCTGACAGATATTGGCAACATTCCGGCGGACAGCTTCAGTGCGATTTACCCCCTCCCTCACCCCCAAAAGAAGATAGTTATCACTGCTGTATGTAACCTCACTGTCATCTTGGATGTCCATGTGAGAGCCGCACTCAGCAAAGACAAGTACACAGCATCAATGGGACCTGCTGGTATCCCCGGTTGCATGCTATGTGAACTCCAGAAGGGGCTGGACCCGTATATACAACTGCTATTTAACCTTAGTCTTGCTACAGGATATGTACCTGAACACTGGCGTACGGCAACAGTGGTCCCACTCCACAAAGGAGATGCCTCCACAGACCATGGCTACTACCACCATACAAGATTAACCAGCCTTGTCTGCAAAGCTATGGGAAGAGTCATTATGGAGCTCTTACACAGACACATTGCTGACCTACAAACCCTTGTTCCCACCCAGTTCAGCTTTGTACAGGGCAGATCCTGCCTTTTGCACCTAGTTGACTACTATGAAACTGTCAGTAGGGCCATCGATGAGGGCTACGCAGTCCACACAGCCTACCTGCACTTGGCTAAGGCCTGTGACACAATACCCCACTCAGGCATCATAGCCAAGCTCAACAGCTGACATATAACAGCATATGTCACAGGATAGGTTGCAAAATGGCTAAGAAACAGAACCCATAAAGTCAACATTGCAGGTGCCTTGTCAGATTCGAAGCCAGTCACAGGTGGTGTCCCACAAGGATGTGTCCTGGGACCCCTCTTAACTGGTATTTACTTTTCAGATGTGAAAGCAAACATAGGGGGGTTGAGGCTGACAAAGTTTGCAGATGACTGCAACCTAGGCACCATAGTGAATACATCAGCCGGCACACACATACTACAGAATGCCGTCACAAAGGCGGATAGCTGGTGCCAGACGCATGGCCTGAAACTGAATGCAACTGATGTGTATTCATCCCCTTTGGGAGGAACAAAGTATCCACAGATCAATACATAGACAGCAACCCACTGAGCACAGAAAACAAATCAGACACCTGGGGACACATGTAGATAGTAACATCTCTTTTGACACCCCTGTTGCCAAAGTGGTTAGGAAGACTTTCTATCTTGCCCACCTTATCATGGAGGGTTTTCCATCCAGATCACAGGAGGTCATTGTTCCACTATCCTTCTCCCTTATCAGGCCCATGATTGAATACAAAGCCCCATATGGTATGTACCTCGCCCAGCACTTGCAACAGCTGGAGACACCCCAAAAGTACCTACCATGAAGATCAGGGTTCTTCAACACATGTCATATGCTTCCAGAATAGAGGAAATCCAGCTTTGTTCAGTGTCATACCGCATACTTACAGGTGACCTATGCCTGACATACAAGACCATGTCCAATCAGGATTTGGTGGACATGCTCCACTGCAAGCAATCCAAATCCACCAGAGCCATGAGAACTGAGGATTTGAACCTCAGCACATACATGTATAGGACATGCTGGAGGGACAGAGTCATAACTCAGAGGCATCTCACACTCTAGCAGAGTATTCCAGTTCATGTTTGACAGAGTCCCTCACTGACTCTCTTCAGGAGACATCTGGACAACTGCATATGAGACAGAGGCACAGACTAGGCAGAGGCACAGTCATGTTATTCAGTTACGTAAGGGGGTCATAATGTGTCACTACTAAGTCAGAGGCACAATATTCGGAATCTATTCTGTACACTTATTACCACTATAAGGGGTGGCAATAGCCACATCACTATGGCTAGGCTTATACATGCACTAGGGCAGATAGCCTAGTAGTAAACTATGACACTATGAAACACTGGTGTATGTGTAGGTATTGTCAGTCAAGCACTATGATGTATTTTGGGGGGCTTGATATCTCCCTGTATTCCAACATTGTTTTGTCTATTCCTTCTAGCATGTCTAGGGATCAGTTGCTAGTGTCCTCTCCTGCTCAGCTAGTGAACATGGGAATATTGAGGCAATGTTACACTTGCCACATGTACACTGACAACCCTCTCCTTCTCCCATAAAACACACATACATGTGAGAGATGCAACTATATAGCCAAAGTGGAGGCTGAGCTCTCTCAACATAGGACTAGCAAGACCAAAGAGAAGGTGAAGGTAACCACACACATCACAAACCCAGTCTCACATGGCACTATCACAACTTAAGATCATACACATAGACACACAGAGATATACTCGGAGGCTCTGATCAGAATTCTACCAAAACGGCAGTGGCCACCACAGCAGACACTCACACAACTGCCTCCACAGGGCACAGCACATGCAACACATTGACCACAGAGTCGGTGTGCCAAACAGTCACAGCCCTTAAGGCCAAACACAATGCCAGACACACTTGTCATAGGTGACTCCATAGTCAGACACACTGACGTCCCGCTCACCAGATCGAGTACGGAGGAGGTCACAGTAAGCTGCCTATCGGGCACTGGAATCCACCACATAATGCAAGCACTCAGGTCACTCAACTGCAAGTACAAGTCTGACCCAGTCATTATCCATGCTGGTGTGAACGACCTGAGATGTACCTCCCTGGACTACATGGAAAGAGACATAGAGGATCCCTCTGATTATGTAGGCCAGGCAGGTATGACCCTGACCTTCAGCAGTATCCTACCTTCACCAAGTATGATGCCACATAAACAGAGACAAGATGATCAGCTGTAATAATTTGCTTAAACTATGGTGTCATTCAAAGGGGGGTCCAATGTCTGTCTGCCTGGGATGACATGCTGGACAGGCCACGCTGATTTGCAAGGGACGGCTTGCACCTGTCACCCCTGGGCTTCCAGATTTCGGCTGATGCTCTTGCCACCCCCATTGTGCCTTTTTTATGCAAGATTCAGATTCTACACCTACCACCCTAGAACACAGTAAATGAAAGACACTAAGGGTAATGCTGCTCAATGCCAGAGGTCTCAACCTCAAGCTGCACACACTCTATGCCCTTCTCAGTATGTAGCACATTGATGTTTGTGCTGTGCCTGAAACCTGGTTCACAGCTTCTGACAGCACCCCGGCACTATCGGGTGTTACCTCATATCATGCGTTCCAGCACCAGAATCCGGACAACACCAAGAAAGGAGGGTGGGTGTCCATATTCATCAAGGACACCCTCACCTCATGGTTGGTGGCAACACACGATGCATCGGAGACCATCCAGGTGCCAGTGACCGTAGGCAAGACTGCTCTGCAGTTTGTAGCATGTTACATGCCACCCTCTCAAACTCAGGTACCTCACACAGCTGTCCTGCAAACACTGAAGGGGATAAATGTATCTCCAAACACCATCCTACTGGGTGATTCCAACTATCCACATATAGACTGGGATCACTAATCAAGCCACAACACTCTAACACAAAGGTTCCAAGAGTTCATACACTGAAATGCCATGGAACAACTGGTCCCAATCCCCACAAGTGGAGGCAACATACTAGAACTCATCGTCACGAATATGGGGTCACACTGTTCAACACCAGAAGTATACCCATCATTGGTGAGATCAGATCATGGACTAATCTCAGTGGGAGTCCACATCCCACCCACACCCCAGATAGAAAAACAAACAGTGAAGACCTTCTCAAATGCCGACTTCACATTTCTAAGGACTGGTGTGCTCTCTTTCAAGGCCCCCAAGCCAGCGGACACCATTACCCAAGCCGCTGTATCACTTACAAATGCCTTCTACCAGCACCTCCAGGACTGCATGGATCAGGCAATCCCAAACAAAACAAAGACTCTTTGTACCACAGGCAAGCATCCAGTCTGGTGGACCCTAGCCATAAACAAGCTCTACAACAGAAGGAAGGAGCTACTACAAGATAGAGCGAAATCCGTAGAAGGGAAGACACCCCTGCTCATTATGAGTAAAACACTGGGTTCCCCCATACAATCATCCAAGGCGAGTTTTGAGAGTAAACCCACTCAGGACTCAAGGGACAATCAAGAGGCCTTTTTTACCTATGTTTGAAACCTGGGAGGGAACTCCCAGATATGCTCGGAATTAGTTCGGAATGATGTAAATATCACTGAACCTACAGACATTGCCAACATACTGGCTGACAGGTTAATTGCAGATTTCTCTCCCCCCCTCCCCCCAACTGGAGGGGTATCTACACCAGAGGATTGTAGCCCCCCAAACATCTCCAATGCTGGGGTGAGAACTGCTCTATCCAAGGCGGAAAACACTTTATCCATGGGACCAGATGGTGTCCCCAGTTGTGTGCTCCATGAATTCAATGAGGAATTACACCCGCAGTTGGGGCAGCTGTTTAATCTTAGCCTCACCTCAGGATATGTGCCCAAGGAGTGGCATACAGCAATGGTGGACCCACTTCACAAAGGAGGTACCTCCACCAACCCCGGAAACTACTATCCCATCAGCTTGACAGGCCTGTTCTGCTAAGCTATGGAGAGGATCATAATGGGAATAATACATGAAGACATAGGAGACTTGCAGACATTGGATCCAATCCAGTTTGGCTTTGTCAAGGGCAGATCATGCCTTTTAAACTTGGTTGACTTTTTGAAGACAGTCACCCAGGCCATTGACGTGGGCAAGGCAGTCCACACAGCCTACCTTGACCTGGCAAAGGCTTTCGATACAATACCCCACTCAGGTATCATTGAAAACATCACCAGCTTAATTGTGAACCCATACATCACAGCATGGGCTGCAAACTGGCTAAGTGACAATACACACAGGGTCAAAGTTGCTGGTGCCATGTCACACTCCAGAGCTGTCACAAGTGGTGTCCCACAGGGCTCAGTCCTGGGCCCACATTTGTTCAGCATCTACTTTTCAGAAGTACGAGCAAACACAGGAGGATTATGGCTGACAAAGTTTGAAGATGACTGCAAACTGCGAACCATAGTTGGAAACCCATCTGACACAGACATCCTTCAGAAGGGTCTCATAGACACAGATAACTGGTGCCAGAGCCATGGCCTTACGTTAAATGCTAAACAATGCATAGTCATACCCTTCGGGAACAACAGGGTTACCCCTAGTTCCCATCTAGGTGGCAATCCTCTAAGCACAGAAGAGGTTATCAGGGTCCTGGGCACCCAGGTTGACAGTAATATTTCATTTGACACTCACGTTGCCAGAGTAGGCCTGGGGCAGTTCCTGCTATTAGGACAGAAGTGTGACCTGGTAGTGTCAGGGTGCTGATGTGGGCTTTGACCCTGTTTTCTATTACAGCACTGGTATCTACATTCTCTATACTGTGTGTGTTTACACTGCACGCATTTATACTTCTGGCATTGGGTAGCATTACATCTAGGTTACTATCGCTTGTGGTACCTATGAGGTAGGATTGTGTTTTTTGTGGTTTATGATTGGTGAGGGTGGATGTTAGTCGGGTCCTCAGGTGTGCATATGGTACATGGCATTACATTACTTAACACATGGCATTCATGCCTCAGGTGGTGCTGCAGGGCTGCCTCTGTCGGATGCACATACTACACTCCCTGTACATGTTTGGAAGCAGGTTGTGTCATGTTAGGCATCCCTGTTACTATATGAGTGAGTCAGAGCGGGTATCAGTCCCAGTGTTCCTACTGACCAAGTGTATGTGCTATGCGTTGCCTCTTTGCCAAGGCCAGGGCATACTGGGCACGCCTCCTTCTGCCTACTGGGACAAGGTCAGGTTGTTCCTCCTCCGAGTCACCCTCTGCCTGTGGTGGCCTTGGCAATGGTGGGGGGATGTTGGGCCCAGCCCTGTGCTGGTCCTGCTGCAGCTGTTTCCGCAGGATCATATTATGTAGCATAGCACATATCATGACCATTTGGGTACATGTAGTTGGTGTGTACTGCAAGGCTCCACCAGATGTGTCCAGACACCGGAACCATGACTTGAGCATCCCAAACATACGCTCTATGACATTACGTGTTTGTGCGTGTGCCTCATTATGGCGTTCCTGTTCAGGTGTGTGTGCATTTCTGATGGGTGTCATCAGCCACGGCTCAAGTGCATAACCTGCATCCCCCACTAGGTGTCTGTGTGGGAAGTCCCCACTGGCAAATGATTGGTACAGCTGCATCAGATGCCAGATGTGGGAATCGCGGTAGCTCCCAGGGCAGCCAGCACACACATTCATTATTATGCCCTGGGCATCACACACAACCTGGCAGTTGATGGAGGGGTATCCCTTGTGGTTAATGTAGACTCTACCCCGCTCACCAGCTGGTGCTTTGATGCATACGTGCGTGCAGTCTATTGCACCCAGCACCTCAGGGTATCCCGCTATTTGCTGGAAGAGACGCATATTGCTGGCCACAACCTCACGGTCATTAGGGACATATATATGATCACCGACATGTGCTGACATGGCATCCAGGAACTGGTGCAGTACCCTGGAGGCTGATGCCTGTGATATCCCCATCATATCACCAGTTGGTCTCTGGAAGGTACCTGTTGCTAGTATTCTTAGGCCAACACATACCTTGGTTTCCACTGGGATGGGTTCCCCTCTGTTGGTTCTGTGTGTGAGATGTGGCCTGCACAGCTCAACAATCTGCTGCAGAAGGTCTCTGTCCACTCTGTAGCACTCTACTATCTCCAGCTCATGTAACCCATGATAGGTGACCCTGGGCCTGTATACTCTTCTCCTTCTCCTCACTCTGGGTTGTCTGTCAGCATCTGCATTGACACCACCCTCAGCAAGTCGCCTTTGCCTGATTATAACAGCTATGGCAGCCCCTAGCATTTCTGCTCTGAGTTCAGCTTTTTCAGTTTTCAATTCTGATAGCTTACTTTCTTGCAGTATCTCTTGTGAGAAACACCCTGCACTGCTCTTTGCAGTGTTTTAAGTGCTGGGTTGGGCTTCTAGTCTGCCTGCATAATTGCCTGCTTCCAATTGTTTCCAACAATTAACTGCAGCAGTATCCTCTGGCAGTTTCCATGTAATTTAGTTGTTTCCTGTTTCCTCTCTGTTTCCTGAGGGGGAGAAAAGTGCACACCAGCCTAAACACGCTCACAGTCACTTAAACGCGCGCACACATCTCTACACGGTGTTACACGCGTGCACACATCCTTACACAGTGTGAACTAGGCTGATTCATGTTATAATGTGCGCAGACTGCCTTAAACACGTGCACACCCACGCAAACTGTTGTAAACGGTTTGCAACACGCTCCCACATGTTGAACCTGCCTTACACGTGCGCACACGCGCGCATGCACGTATATAAAGAAACTTTGAGTGTAGGGATAGTGTAAACATTCAATTTCAATTCAATTTCAATTCCTCCCTCCCTGATGTCTGTCTGTCATCTTTCACCTTACATTGCCCTCCAATCTGGTACATTTGTATCTATCCTTCCCCCCCGTGATGTCACCTACCTCTTACTCTGTTCCTCCCCCTTCTCTAACTCTTACACTACTCAGAAAGTGCTCATTACCTATGTGGCAGTGTGATTCAGTATTGTAACCCTCATTTACATAGGATTGCCTAGTAATGACTAGTTACATGTCTTACACGGAGCTTCCCCCCCTTGACAACCACTAAACGGAGGCCATATTGTTTTTGGTCTGCAAGTCCCTCCATTGACATTACATGTAATACATAAATCCCACAATTGTGGGCTTATAAGCTTCGGTTTTTAGTTATAGGTAGCGCACCCCGTTTGCGCGGGTGTGCGCTGCAGTTAAACCTCAAAACCCCGTGAAAAAAAAAAGTTATATTACATATTTTTGCAACACTTTTTCATGCCAATGGCCACATATTTGGCCATTGGCATGCTTAATAAAACAAATGCACCCTTTATTTGGAGCTGACATAGCTCCGTTTTTAATTTTGCAGAAATGTACTCAGTTGTCAGCTGAGTACATTTCTGCAGCTAACACGTCCGTTACACGGACTGGTTTCTGCTTCATGGATCACTCAGATACCTCATTTGAATATCTTTGAGCTGCAAATGAGGTATTGAGCATTTCCACGCCCAGTCCATGTAAGAGACGTGTTAGCTGTCTCTTACACGGAGATTTGGGCTGTTCCTGAATCGGGAGGCTTACACGGAGGCTTACACTACTCTTGAACTCCGTGTAAGCCTTCCTGAATCCGGCCCTGAGTGTGTGATTGTTCAAGACAAAAATCTTGTAATAGTTAGAAAAATCAAGTTTTTTTTGGTATTATGTTACAGATCTCTTTTGATGAACGCAAATATGCACTGGAATTGTTTACCGAATTAGACAAAATTGTGAGTGTCAAAAGTAAAATTTTACTTGCAGACTTCAATTATCCAGGTATCAGTTGGATTAATTTGCATGCAAATACTTATTATGCTAACAAATGTCTTACTATTTTTGATTTTACTGGTTTTTATCAATTAATCTTGAATACTACTAGATATATTACTATATTATATCTTGTAGTAATTGACTTGCCTGGCATAAAAAATAAAATAAATGTCAGGAGAAACTATGAATTTCAGACCATTTTTCATTAGTATTTGATTTACTTGTTAACTTTAAGTCTAAACAAAGAAATATAACTGGTCTGGTTTAGAAGATAAAAAACTTAAATATAGAAAAAAACTTCTAAAACCATGCAAGAAGGAAAATAATAAAAACAGAGCCAGCCTAAGCCAGTTTTAAAAAACGTATAATTATAGTCTTAAAGATTATGATTAAAATTGTGTACAACTACTTTTGACTTGCATCACTTCACAGATGAGACTTGGTTTGTTGTGATAAGTTATGCTGTTTATTGAGGATAAATGTTTAGTCCACTGCTTCATATAAATTAACTAACAGTAATAAGACATTTACCTGTGGAACATAAATCTTCATAAATTACATAAAAGGAAAAACGCTTATGGTTATATTAAAAGAAGCATCTTATCATATTTAATAAGGGCAAATTAAATAAAAATGGTAAGGCATTAACGCTTCTAATTCAAGCTAAAAAAAGCTCTTATGAGAACAACTTGTTGGATGATATAAACAAAAAGAAAAAAGTTTTACATGTACCTGACCTCCATCAGTAATACAGTCCTCCATTAAATTGTATTGAATTTGAGGCTATATCTCAACATGAAACTATTGCTAGCATTTTAATAAATATTTTGTTAATAATCATTCAAGTCATGCAGTTAAAATTAATATAGAATATTTTTTGGAAGAAACTGTTGTTCTTCTTCTTTTGGCTTTTCCCAGTTAGGGATTGCCACAGCGGAACTCCGATCCGCTAATGATTTGGAGTAGATTTTTATGGTGCCAAGGTGCCAGCCCGATGCCCAACATTCAATGATGGCATGCCCATTTACACATGTCTTTCGAATGCCACTCGACCAAGGGGAGGACATGCAGACTCCACACAGAAGGAGCTCCAGCAAAGAATCGAATGGGAGAACCTCTTGCTGTGTGGCGACAATGCTACCACTGCACCACTGTGGCTATCATTTTTGGAAGAAACTAAGGTAAGATATTGTCTTTTGATTACTTTTCCTGAAAATATTGACTACATTGGATCCTGATAACATATCTGTGTTTTAATAGCAAACTTGTTAGATTCATTGGAACATTTAGTTTAATTATTAAAGTTCTATCTACAGATATTGTTCCTCCCTCATGGGAACTCTCAAGTCTTACCCCGATATATAGGTAGGGAAATAAACATGAAGTACAAAATTGTCACTTTGTTCATTTGACATCCATTCTGGTTAAATGCTTTAAAAGATGTATTTTTTATTTACTGGACAGTGCCATGAATTTCAAGAAATATGTTATCTACCAACATGTATTTTTTCACGGGGGGGGGGGGTTCAACCTTAAATCATTTGATTTTTTTTACAATGAATTTACAAGTTCTCTGGATAAAATTTACCAGGGCTCTGGATATGGGTTTAAGTGTAGGTCTTATCTATTTGCATTTAACTGAGGTTTTTACTGTAATATACTGTGATTCTTAAAGTAATAAAATATTTAACCTTTATTTAATTATTTGGTTTCTAACTGGCTAACTGGAAAGAAACAGAGGGTATTTATTCAATGTATCAAATCATATCCTACTGACATTTGATGTGGGGTACCTCAAGGATTTGTGTTGGGTCCTTGAGTTATTTAATATTGCATTTAGCATCATACCTTTAGATGATCATTGATGGATTTCCGAGTATTCAGATGATTGTATGATGGATTTTTTTCCTAACAATAAGTGTAATTTTGAAGCTATTAGCTCAAATATGGCCAAAACTGGAAAGTGGACTAAGGACATAGGCTTTCAATTCAGTCAAGATAAATGCAATATAATATATTTTGGCAAATCAAGCACTAGGACACCAAAATACTTATTCTCATTTGAAAAACTATAAGTTGATTGCTATAAAACATTGGGGATTATCATTTATTTATTTATTTGAGATTTGTTTACCAGGAATGTCCGACTACCCCAGAAAGTGCCCATTTAGAGTGCAGGCCTGAGGGAAAAAGTCATATAATCACAATATTTTAAAAAATCAATTAGAGATATTTTAAATCACAAAGTACCATGTTAACATTACAAATCATAGGAGTGCAAAATTATATAAAAAGAAAAGCACAGAACATATGTTTCATAGAAGAGTGCAATAAAAAACAATAACATGAGTAGGAGAAAATATGTGAGGAAAAACTCATTAGTGATATTATTTTTTACATAGCTTAGTATGTGATAAATGAGACCTAAGGTAATTCTAATAAGTTATTTAAAGGCCATGTTAGAGATTACATGATTAGAGACAGTGATGGGAAACTGAGTAATGTTTTAGTATGAGAGCTGGTGTTCACTTTATGGTTATAAAGGGAAGAAGGATGGAGCGAGAGAAATAGATTATAGGAAGAGTATAGGGTAATGTGTCCAATTAGCTTAGGTGAGTAGGAAAGAAAGAGAAAGAGATAGAGGAAAGGTCTACAGAGATGAACTAAAAAAGATAAGGTAGTGGGGAAAAATGAAAGAAAGGAGTGTAGTAGGAGGTTGAAGAGGGTTGTGAGGTATGAATTAGTTTGAAGGCAGTGAAAGAAGTATAGTGAGTAAGTTCAGCCAGGACTGGCTCAGAAGCAGTTCCATGGTTTTGTAAAGTATTCTTTTTGGAGAATTATCAGGTGGGTAGGTTATAAACAGTTCTGATAATTAGAGTTCTGAGAGTTCTTTTAGGGAAATATATGTTGAGTAAAGGGGCAAGAGATGGGCAGGCTAATTGTGTATGTATGATTTTATATATTGTAATAAGCTGAATGTAGAAGAGGTGGAAGGTGAGCTCCAGCCAGCTAAGGGCATGCAGAGCTTTACAGTGATGGGTAAAGGAGGATGAATTAGTAGCAAACTTGGCAATTTTGTTGTAGCAGCTTTCTTCTAAATGCCTTATCATAAATTTTCATTTGAAATACATTTAGAAACAATTAGAAGTCAATCTATGAAAAAAATCAGGCTTAAGTTTTAAAAATATTACTATGCACAATATAAATTGCTTAATTTCTTTATTTATATCCTATGTTTGACCTATATTAGAATTTAATGGAGTGTTTTGCTTATACAGTGTGGCTCATCTTAACAATACTGGAAATATACAGAGAACATTTATCAAAATAATTTGTAATGTAGAAGAAATTAATTGTATGAATCAATGCCAAGTTTTTGAAGTTACAGTCCATTTTTTATAGTCATCTACATGGTAAACTGTGATTTGCATTTCAAGTTTTTCATTACAGGCAATTTTTAACATTAATGCGTATTCTAATAAAATGCATAAACATAATAATTTCAGATTTTGTATTCCTTTTTCAAAAACTAAATGTAGGGACTCATATATAAGTATTAGATTAGTGGTACTATGGAATAAGCTTCCAGATTTGGTTTAAAAGTTGTGAATTGATCGATAGATGAAAATAGGAATTTATGATCCAATGATCTTGGAAACAGTGTTCCTTGATGGCCTTCTCGGCTGAAAATTTTAACTAGCTATATACTTATGGTACAGTTGGAGACAGACATAGCTGCAGCCTCTGGAATGATTTTTTTGTCTGAGATTAATGATTTAGTAAAGTTATTTTTAAGGAGAGGATATAAAAAGGATGGTATATAAGGCTTACTGGTAGGTGTGTGATAAAAATGGAAAATAATTAATTTGATATAAAAGCTTTATGCAAAAGGATTTATTTAAAAATTAATGGCTTCAAAATAAACAAAGTGTAACATGCTTTGTGATGCAATATACAGCATGTACAAAAGACATAGAAATCAGTTGGTGAGTATTGGCCTCTAATATCTTAGGATAAGGAACTAAAGAATATCATTCCTAGAAAAATGTATAATCTTTTTATAACTGAGGGCCTAGCATGCAGAATGCAGTGGTTCATAGTCATTTGAAACTACTCATTTTGAAAATGTCTGGTATAGAAAGGTTTACTGATAACACAATTACACATTGCTTTAATAGTTGCAGTATGTTTAACCTAACAGAGAATGGTTTAGCAATTTTGGTTAACAAAAATACATTTCAATAATATTAAGTTTTGTGAGAAAGGAGAAATGTGGCTTATGTGATACAGTGTATATGTGGTAAGTCTTATTTTGGTGAAACTAAAATAAAATTATTGTTAAGACAAAAAGAGTACTATATAAATATAAAAATAAGGATTTTAAGTGTCCCTTAGCAGAATATTTCTATAACTGTCAAAATTCAGAATATAGAAATATAAACACAAGTACTGTTTATAAGTTTGTTAATAAAGAAAGAATAGCTGTGATACCAAGCATGCTATAATTCATAAAGAAATGTGGTATAATAAGTTAGTTCCCTAATGTTAAACCAAGAAGTTAACTGAAACATAGTGATTTATTAGCTGACCTATGTATTTATTTATTTACAAATGGTTACGTTATTTTACTGCTTTTTAATCTGTGTCTATTTTTGGTGTGAGATTGTTATTATTATAAATAATGATGTCTTTTAAACTGATTCACATTTCCTTGAAGGCCGGTTTTAAGACAACGTGCCGGGGTGTATGTAAAAAGTTTTTTCCTGTGGTGTGAACATTTTTGTGGTTCTTCAGTAGTCTTGTGCATTAAAGGATTTTAATAACTGCTTAGGTAAAATCTGCGTATTGTCCAGAAAGCTAGAAGTGAAGGTAAGATGATTATTCCATGTAAGGATACAAATGTCTATTTGTATTTTCTAATGTACTGCTCATTTTCAAATTGTTGCATAAGGAGATAGATATATAGCAAATTGCAAAGCTTCATTTCATTTACTTGATGTCATAGCAGTGTTGCAAGCAGCAAATGTGATATTACCATACTTAATTAGTTCTGAAAAGTCTATCAGAAGGAAATAAAAATTTAAAGCAGGTCTGTGAAATTGTTGTCATGTGGCAGTGAAGTACTACTTGTTTGTTTAAGTCTGTCAAGATAAACTTGATAATTGTTTTGATGTAATTGCAAGCTAATTTTAATTTACTTTGGATGTAAATTATTTGTGCTTTAGTGATAAATGTTAGTCATACAACATTTAATCAAATTTATTATGGTCAGCTCATAGTAGAGTAAAACTCTTCTAAAGTGTTTAATAGTTCATCTGAATTGACCAATGACTAAATTTAATAAACATCATTTGTAACTGGGTAAATGTAAATGATCCATTGGCTAGGCACGAGTACCAACATTAAATGACAATTATTTCAGAATGTTGGTTCTTACTTTTCAAGATAACTCCATTGTATTGTTGAACTCCAAATTCCTACTAACAATTTATTAAAAAAACTAAGTCAGTGTAGGCATTATGGATGAGTATTTTGGGCTCTGTCATAACTGACAATGCATATATAATGCACAATTCATACTAATGATAACACCATATTGAAATAATTGTTGTAACCCTTTGTTTTGGCTTTATTATTTTAAAATATATTTTTAGATGAACAAGTGAAGTATGTGATTTATTTTCATTCTAGAAGCAGGCAAAATTTGAAGGTAATGCTACTCAATGCTAGATGTCTAAACCTCAAAATGCACTCTCTCAAGGCACTCCTAAAAATGGAGAACATCGATATCTGTGCAGTAACTGTGACCTGGTTCAAGGCTCCAGAAAGCACTCCTGCAATACCAGGCTACAATTCTTACCACACTTTTTGGCCACAAAACCAGGACTGAAACACTAAAGGTGGAGGAGTGTCCATATTCACCAAGGATATTCACACCTCCAGGCTAGTTGCCCAACACAATGCATCTGAAATTCTCCAGGTGCAACTAACACTAGGTAAGACTGCAATCCAAATTGTAGCTTGCTACAGATCCCCAACCATGCCCCAATATTTTCACTACACCTTTCTAAACATACTGGAAAATATTAAGATATAACCAAACACCCTGATACTGGGTGCTTTCAACTACCCTGCCATTAATTGGGAAAACTACTCAGGTACCAACTCCTTTTTGAAAACGATTCTTGGAATTCATAAATTCCAATGCCATGGATCAACTAATCCATTGTCCCACCAGGGGCTCCAATATCCTAGACCTGGTCATTACCAACATGGGAGATAGATGCTCCACACCAGTGGTAACCCCCTCATTGGTCAGGTCTGACCATAAGCAAATCACCCTTGACATCCACATCCCACCCCCATCCCCCAGGAAGGAAACCTCCTTAAAAAACTTCTCCAAAGCCAACTTCAAGCTACTGAAGTCAGAAGTGACAAACTTCACAACACCCATGCAGATGGGATCTGGAAGTTCGACTGCAAAATCCTACACTAAGGCAATGTACGAGCACATCCACTTGTGCATGAACTGTGCCATCCCAAATAGAATCAAGACGCTCTTCTCCAAAAAAAGGAAGCCAATCTGGTGGTCCCCTGCTATAAACAAACTATACAACAGAAGGAAGAAATTGCTTCAAAAAAAGAGGAAAATAACAGGATGCAAAAAAACTCCCTCATCAGCCTCAGTAAGAAGCCGAGATCCCTCATAAAATCCTCAAATGCTAGTTATGAAAATAATATTGCCAAAGATTCCAAAGACAACCACAAGGCTTTCTATAGTTATGTCAAGAATCTAAATGGCAATGCTCAGATCTGCTCTGAGTTACAGCAGAATGGCATTAAATATACTGATCCCAAGGATATTGTCAATATCCTGGCAGATCAATTTAGTGCCAACTTCACCCCCATCTCACCCGCTAAAGGGCCCATCTCAATACCAAAAGATTGCAAAATTCTGATAATCACGGCCATACAGGTAGAAACCGCAGTCTCCAAAGTTAAGAATACAGCATCCACGGGACCAGATGACATCCCAGGCTGTTTACTACATGAACTACAAAATTAACTGGCACCTCACCTAAGTGTCATGTTTAATCATAGCCTCACCTCAGGCTTCATGCCCACTGAGTGGCGCACAGCTACAGTTATTCCACTCCACAAGGGAAGATCCACCTTGGATCCCAGGAACTACCATCCCATCAGTCTGACAAGCCTGATTTGCAAGGGCATGGAATGCATTATCATGGAACTTATAAACAAAGACACTGGCAACCTTCAAACACTGGACCCCATCCAGTGTGGGTTTGTGAATGGCTGATCTTGTCTCCTGAATCTGACTGACTTCTTCAAATCAGTTTCCAGAGCTGTGGATGAGGGTAAGGCAGTCCACACAGCCTATCTGGACCTCACCAAGGCCTTTAACATCATTCCCCACTCTGGAATCATAGATAAACTTACTACATTGGGCATAATTCCCTACGTCACTCGATGGGTTGTTAACTGGCTTACTGACAGAACCCAGACTGTAAAAGTAGCTGACTCCAAATCCAGCTCCAGACAAGTAACAAGTGGAGTACCTCAGGGTTCAGTCCTGGGACCACTCTTGTTTGGCATCTACTTCTCTGAAGTACAGGCCAACACTAAGGGACTCTGGCTAACAAAGTTTGCAGATAACTGCAAACTGGGAGCCATTACTGAATCCCCAAATGATGTGGATATTCTACAAAAGGGCCTTACAGAAACAGATGCCTGGTGCCAGAGCCATGGGCTCAAGCTTAATGCCAAGAAATGTATAGTTATCCCCTTTGGAAAAAAACACGTACCCATGAATTACGACATAGGTGGCAGGACACTAAACATCGAAAATGTGATGAGAGACTTAGGGACACAGGTGGACAGTGGTCTCACTTTCGATAACCACATTGCCACAACAGTCAGGAAATCCTTCTATGTGGCACACCTCATCACTAAGGGCTTTTCATCCAGAAAAAAGGAGGTCATTGTCTCACTGTACTCATCCCTCATTAGACCCATTATAGAGTATAATGCCCCATTTGGTATGTACCTCACAAGACATCTGCAACAGCTGGAAAGGCCACAAAAATACCTCACTAAAAGAATCACATGCCTAAAGCAGATGCCATATGCTGACCATCTAAAAAAAACTCCAGCTATACTCTGTGGCATATCATTTACTCAGAAGTGACCTCTGCTTAACATACAAGGCCATGTTAAACCCTGAGCTGTTGGACATGGTCCACTTAAAGAAATCCCAATCCCTCAAAGTCACACGCTCCAGGGATCTAAACCTTGTCATCACAATGAACAAAACATGCTGGAGGGATAGGTTCCTGACCCAGAGACTCCCCATACTCTGGAATAGACTGCCCATACATATCAAGCAGAGCGCCTCATTGGCCATCTTCAAAAGGAACCTTGATGATTGGATGGGAGATAGGAAATTCACCCTGGGGATCATGTCAGTCACCCTGCTAGACAGGGGCCCGGAGAAGTAAATATTGTGGGAAGAAATATCTAGGGAATTGTTATGGCTAGGCTTGCATAGGCCCTAGGGCCAATAGCCTAGTACCAACCTATGAACCTATGAACCTATGAACCTATTCTTGGCATATACATCCATTTTTTTAATTAAGGTGGTATTTCTGTTTCGTTACTAAACTAATAAAGGTAAGTTTCATTTATCAGACTCATTTGGTCATCATTGCATGTTCCACTTCTGAATAGACCGCATTTTGCCAACTGGATGAAATATTTAGCTAGGAATATTGTATTTCCAGTAGAAAGAGTAGAAAACACAGTAATGAGAACAAACACTAAATGGGAAAGTTAAGCTGTAATATGTATTGTGAAAAGTTGAAGCTGAAAAACAGTATATAAGAAATATTGAGCATGCTGCCATTATCGCATAAACAAATTAGGCAAGTAAATTGCAGAAGAGTGACTGACACAGAGGGTCTCAGATTGCACAACAGTTTAGGCTGGGTTATTTACCAAACAGGTCAGAATTCCTTTCCTTTTCTTCATAAGGTTGAAAATAATCATCTGGTAGCTACCTTCTACCATTTTTTACTCACCACATGCCATTGGTTTCCCTATACTAGACATGTTCCCTTGTAAAATCTCTCATTATTCTGCAGGTTAAAAACTATACATTTGCACACCATAGTCTGGTTGGGAAATGTTTACTTCATCTTTTATTGGTTTATTTTTGTACACACTTTTTTCAATACAATGTTGTATCTCATGGACACTTTCATACAATGGGTTGAAATAGATTATACACATTCCTTACTTTGCAGTTGTGTCTGCACATCCTGTATGAGTGCTAACTATTCTAAAGAGATAGATTAAATTACCATCCAAGCATCCCCTAGAGGAGGGAAACAGGTTTTAATTCTGGACGCTAGTGTCCAAGCATGGCACTAAACAGGGTTTCATTTGGTTAAATGATTCAACTGTGTGATGATACATCATGTTGACACTATTTGTAAGTTCATACTTACCAGTAGCCAATATCTGGAAGACCTAACTCCACTAAAAGTTTTTTTTGTGTGTGTGTGAATATGGAAATGTAGATATTTTCAGTATTCTGCCAACAAACTAAAACATATTATTGCCTACAAGGATATCTTACACACATCTTTAATTACAAGTAACATATTATTGCCTACAAGGATATCTTACACACGTCTTTAATTACAAGTAACATATTATTGCCTACAAGGATATCTTAGACACGTCTTTAATTACAAGTAGCATATTATTGCCTACAAAGATATCTGACATGTCTTTAATTACAACTAACATATTGCCTACATGGATCTCTTATGCATGCCTTTAGTTACAAGTATTTGCTAACACCTGGGGCATCTGCTTGCCTTGATTGATATATGTTTCTGATCACATTTAAAAATTACATGTAAGTTTTATGTATGAGCATATGCCTGTCCTTGTTTCTGCAAGTAACTTCTTCCAGGATTCATTGAAAAATGTAATTCAGTAAACATTCTGCAATATTTTACTCTGAACATTGGTGGAATAATTATTGCATCTTTTGAGTGATAATCTTTTGCTCAAATTTGAACAGACTTACTTAATGGGCCATATTCCAAAAGAGTTGGTCTCAGTGTAAGTGACTTACTCTGATATATGTCTACCATGATTCTGTAAGACATGCTATCGGTGAAAGTGATTTACTTTGGTTTAAGGTCTGTCTATAAACAGCTTTATTACTGGGACCAGATTCTGAAAGACCTGTTCTCAGGGTAAATGACATACTGCAGTGTGATACAATGGAGTAAGTCACACTAAGAGCAAGTCTTTTGGACCTGAGCTCAATATGTACTTGTATACTTGAATGTGCAGGTTAAGAATCCATAGGACATTGTGTTTTTTTTTTCTTTATTACATGGTTAGCTAATAAATAATGCAGTCTATAGAAGGAAGTTTTTTTTTTTTTTTTGCAGCAGGAATATCAGAAAAGTTGATTTATGAATCCTTTTCCACAAAAAAATAAAACTTTTCATACAATTATATCTAAAATATATTCTCTGCATCTCTATTACTGCTTTTTTGTGTCGTGAAGCCTGCTAAAGCTTGAAACTCACATACATATATTTCAGTACAGTAAAATTCATCCCCTCATGTGGCCAGTGAAACTATTATTCTGCCAAATGCTGTATTTATGTGTCAAGAGCTTGAATGAAGCAGAATGGTAATGCATTCGTTCTTTGCAGAACTGATTTATCATACTGGAAAACAGAAGAGTTTAATCATTTGATGGAGGCAGCTCTCACAGCCACAACCGATTTTTCTCACTTTCAACAGTTAACAGTATCAGTTTTAGAATAGATATTCTTCTATAAAAATGAATTATGTGGAGAAAGAAATTTAAGTAGCTTCTTTAAAGCTCTTCATTTTTTAAAATATTTAATATCTTACACTTCAACAAGAGCTTTACCTACTAGAAAGTTTGTCAAGCCCTGTAGTAGACTTACCATATTATAAAACAGTAAAGCTGAAAGACTAAAATAACATCCTGCCAACCTTCTGTCAATGCAATCCATTAAATTATATGGTTTTGATTCAATTACTGCAATTCACACTGATGCTGTAAATTACAGGTATTACTTTTTTTAGCTCTATTGTCATTCCAAATCCTTGTCTAGTCAGACAGAAGAAGCAAGAAAGGGTAGATAAGGTTAGTATCACAACAAAGTTTTGTAAAAGAAAGAACTGCAAAATATTTTGAAGCATCAGAATACCTTAGTAAAGTTGATTAGCTGCAAATAAGTATTATATTAATGACAAGAACTTGATTCCCAAGAACACTACATATATGTTTCTCATCCAGAAAAAAAGAGGTCATTGTTCCCCTCTACTCATCACTCATTAGACCCATTACAGAGTACAACACCCCTTTTGGTATATACCTCACAAGACATCTACAACAACTGGAAAGGCCACAGAAATACCTCACAAAGAGGATTACAGGCCTCAAACAGATGCCCTATGCAGACCGTCTCAAAAAACTCCAGCTTTACTCCATCGCATATCGCCTACTCAGAGGCGATCTCTGCCTAACATACAAAGCTATGTCAAACCCTGAGCTGTTGGACATGCTCCACTTAAAGAAATCCCAATCCCTCTGAGCTACATGCTCTAGGGACCTAACCCTTGTCATCACAATAAACAGAACGTACTGGAGGGATAGATTCCTGTCCCAGAGACTTCCCATACTCTGGAACAGACTACCTATCTATGTCAAACAGAGCTCCTCATTAGCACTCTTCAAGAAAAATCTTGATGATTGGATGGGAGATAGGAAATTCACCCCGGGGATCACTTCTGTGGCTCTGCTCGACAGGGGCACAGGAAAATAATTTTCTTGGGTGGCGAAAGCCAGGGTACATTTTTGGCTAGGCTTATATAGGCCCTAGAGCCAATAGCCTAGTATCTACCTATGAACCTATGATATATACCACTTGGCTTAAATTATTATTTGATAGAAAAAACAAGGTATCATGTCTAGTGACTCTTATCCAGTTCACACATGGTAATCAAAGTAAATGAGAGAACGCACAAGTGAACAATGCTGTTTTAGATACCAGTTATAACTCTATGACATCAGGTGCATGTGTAATTGTAATGAACTTTATCATATATATCTTTTTTGTGTTTTCCACACTAAGTTACTGATGGTTGCAACTATACAAGCAGTAATCAGAGCTTTTACTGTGACCCAGGTTCAAATAGCAACACTGGTACTGTAATAGCTAGGCAGGTGGAGAAAGGAATGCAGGATCAAGCCCTGCTCATCTGTCCCAGGTGAAGAGGGA
Source organism: Protopterus annectens (assembly GCF_019279795.1). Classification (NCBI taxonomy): domain Eukaryota; kingdom Metazoa; phylum Chordata; order Ceratodontiformes; family Protopteridae; genus Protopterus; species Protopterus annectens. The sequence continues at coordinate 1,655,790,563 of NC_056728.1, read as the reverse complement.
GGATTCTGTGTACTCTGGAGTACACTGTGAAGTGTGGTTTCTCCACCGGAGACTGAAGAATCCACCTTACATTCCTGACAAAGGGAGGAAGGGCTGCTTGCTGTTAATATATAGAAGTAAGGGATAACAAGCATGTCCCCCTTCCACTTCACTATCTGAGCATTCTCAAGGGGCAACTGCAGGGTTTAAGAAGAAAACCCATGAACCACCCCAGATGCTTATTTAAATTATGGGTACTGTATGCCAACTCTTGCCTCAGTGATGTGGAGTTAATGGAACAAATGGGCCCATTGGCCAGGATAGGTTCTGATGATCAACAAGCAATATAGACAAACAGTGTAAAAAAAAAGATAATCCAAGATATGGACACACATCTTCACCTACTGAAATGTTTCATAATGAATAAGACTTTCTTTGGGTTTTCTCCTCCATTTTCTGCTGTCTCACTGGAAAGCATTAGTTGTAATATTTATTTTTTATCATTTTGTTTTTATTGTTTTTACATGTTAAAGTTCTGAAAGACCAACCATGAAACACAAGTCATGTTTTATTTTAAAATAATACATGTAGATATTATGCAATGTGCATGCAAATGTTCATTTAAGCGCACATTGTATATATATTCATATATTTATTTTTATACATGGCTAGTAAACAGTTTTAACTATATCTAGTGACATGCATAACTACAAACTCTGGTTAAAATATTTTATTCTGGATCATAAGATGACTTTTGGCCAGCATAGGCTTATGTGGCTTAAACCATAATTCTCTAAACTTTTTTCTAAATTATGTACGCAACAATTTTTCACACATAAATTCCATAAGCAGTCTGCAATGGAGGGAGATCACCAAGGATTAATAGAGTGATGACGTTTCCTCGTCCTTTTTTTGTTTATAAATATAGTTATTGTTTCCCAGCATGTATACCCATTAATGTGCAGTTCAGCATTTAATTTAAATACTCCCATGACCTTATCAGCTAAATTCTAACCTTTGATCAACCAGGCATATTCTGCTATTTTATTAAGCTAGACTTAAGTATGAATTTCTAAAAGATAAAACAACCAAGCAATGCCATTATCTGTGTTGTCATGCAAGATAACTACTAAACAAGCAATAGTGCCTGAAGGGGTGGGTCTTACAGGGAAATAACTGACCATCCAGGGGTGTTTTGAGGCCTGACACCACAGACAAAGGTCCATTATTCCATTATGTCTGTGAAATTGTATTTATTTTTTTATTATTAGTATATTATATTTTGATATAAAATATTTCCACCATTTAATGTTTCAAACTTACTGTAGGACATCATTATTATTGGGAGAAGTATTTTACATCTAATATATAATTTATGGAAGGGTTTTATAATGTCCTGACATGAACATACACACACTCTCTCTCTCACACACACACACACACACACACACACACACACACACACACACACACACACACACACACACACACACACACACACACACACACACACACACACACACACACACACACACACACACACACACAAACACATACACAAGGTCCCCTATACCATGTCATTATCTGATTACAGGGTCACTTTCAGAACGACTGCCATTAATGATGTGCTTGAGATGTCTAACACATGGTTAGTAAGTCATACATAACCTGTTCCCTTGAAAAAGTTTCCAAATTGTATTTTTTCTAAACTTATGCAAGTCTTGAAAAAACACTTTCAGCATTAGTACTACAAAGTAGTTTTCCAGATCTTAGAGCATACTGTGAATAGCGAATGGGAGTTTGTTTATAATGTGAATTGTGGATTAGCTTATACACCGGGAAGAAAAGAAGGTAGTACATTTTATAATACTGAGGGTGTTGATACAAAAATATGTTCAAAGAGAGCCAGTAGCAGTCCAGGAACCACAGTGTCTAAGTGGCAAGCTCAGAGGGGTAGAAGAAAGGGTACATATAGCAACATGCAATTTCAGAGGCTGCTTCGACCCCGAAAAGAGAAGAAAAAAATATATGTAAGTCTGAGGAGATATAACAATAATGAGGGGCTGCTACAGGAAACAAAACTGAAAATTAGACAATAACACAATCTATATTCACTTTTCCAAAAATTGTCTCACAAAAGTCGCATTCTTAGGAAAGAAAAGCATAATACAAAAACAGGGAATGCAGGATTTTTGGAAATAGCTATACCTGAATATGCTGCGGTAAAGAAAGAGATAACATGTATCAGCCAAAGCTGAAAGGAATAGGTTGGAGATGAGTGCGCTATAAATGAAAAACACAGGGAGAACAAAGCCTGTTACACAGGCTACTTAAGGAGGTGATAAAGGAAAATGAAATAGTCAGAAACATGTTAGGCAATACAGGTGGAATGGAACAATCAACAGTGAAGAGAAAAAATATAGAACAGGATCTAACAAGGCGGAAGTAGTCTGCATACGTTCTAAAAGGCTAGAGGGAGCTCTGTCAGAGATATCAAAATAATGGAAATAAAGTGAGGGTAAGGATACGTTACAATGGAGAGAACAAGCATTTCGTGTAGCGATAAACACAAAGACAACAATGATACTAAAGGTAAAAAACTATCCCTGGTGAAAATACTTGGGATAGGATGCCAGGAGAATCAATGGACTGAAGTACAAGATTATGAAAGACAAGAAAGAAATCAGGCAAGTAAAAACTGTTAAGGAGCAGACAGTAAAAAACAATGAAAATAGTAGAGTGGTGTTCAAAGGCTTCTGCCAAAACTATATAAGGCTAATGAGCAGAGGAAATGAGAAGTATGGATCTGACAAAACAACCAGGAAGAGTATCAGAAAGGTCGGCTGCCAACAGACGCCATGGAGAAGTAGCCAAACCAGTGATTTGCAACAGGAAAGAGAAAAAGCAGTGGGGGTGGCATTAGGTTCTCGCTGGTATTTCGCAAACATGGGGTAAGGTCTGGCAACTATTGGTTAAAGAATATAAAGGATTTAACAGGGGAGAATCTAGCTGGATTAATGATAAAAGGAGCAATGGTAGTTTTTTTCCCTATGAAGGGGTGAAGTCCTAAATGTCATGCCTGTTGACACACATATCTCCAGGAAAGGGGGATAAATAACAATACCATTAATTAGACTCATGATGATCGGGTTTCAATCATAACCAACTTGTTATCTGTCTGAGACAGTGCGATCAAAAAAATTACCACTGGAGTTGAGAGAAGTAATGTGTGAGCATTACATTTCAACATTTATTTTGAGAGCACATAACAGGTAGTTGTGCTGGCAATGCTATAAATAAATAGCATACATATTTGCCATTGTGACCTTCTTTATTAAACACAACCATATTACACAACATGCAGAACTAGATATGCAATAACAGTACATCCCAGAAACTATAATTATAAAGCCTCTTCCACCAGATGACATAAAATTCCATCAACTCCGGTCTCTTGTACTCTTGTACACATGACAACCTGTCAGCACTTGCACCCACAGGAGTACAGCTTCTGCATCTGCTCATACATTCAAATTCCCCCAATATGGTCCCAGGGGCCTAGGAAAACAGGGGAGGGAGAAAAGTGGGTAGGAAGGATTCATTTCATATTGGCCAACCAGGCAATCAGCTTGCCCCCCCCCCCCATTTCTGCAAATGAACAATGATGAACAAGCCTTAAACCATTAACATAGTTCCATTAACATAGTTCCATTTTTTTAATTACTTATAACTTAAAAGAAACATTACACACAAATCACAGCAATTACTGATCCCCATTGCAAAGTCCAGATTAAGTAAGTCAGAGGATGGTTTGCCATAATGGTTAAGGTGTGTATCTCACAGGCAAGAGGTACAGTGTTTAATTCTCAGCCAGGGAAATTGTCTAGGCTTAAAATAGTCCACAATACCTCTTAAGTCCTCACAAACTCTTTTAGTCACTCTCACCCAGGGGTGCTTCTGTCTGTCTCCCTTTATTAAATTAGCCAAACCTCTGATAAAGGCTCTATGTGGTGAGCTGGCGTGGCTGATACAATTAAATAGGCCTAAAAACAGTTGAATAGCATCCATTAACTTTGTATCTTCTCCGGAGGATGTCTGAAGGTGGAGTCAGATACATTGATTTCTAAACCCAAAAATCAAATTACTTTCTAAGGCCCCTCCACTTTACCTTCTGACAGAGGAATCCTGACCTCAACACACAACTGAATGAATCTCATTTAAGCTTCTGTGCACTCAAAAACCCTTCTCCAATTAAAAAAAAAGTCAGCAAAATAATGGACAGCTAACTGGCCTGGGGCCCTCTGTTGCCACACCCAAAAACAGTACCAAACTGAACTTCTCAAATGTAGAGCATGTCACCAAGAATACAATGAGTATAGCTATATCAATGCAATATTTACCTTTAACCATCGTTCCAAGATGCTAATCCTAAGGTCAGATGGAGGAAGAGAAAACCTAATTTAATATCTGCCTTGGCCAGCCAGGGATAATTGAACCTTCTAATAATGGCAATAGCATCTTCTAAAGTAGAGCACCTGACCTGTTCATCTTCCCTGCTGATGTTATCATTGCCTGATGACCCTATTGTAATGCCCTATTGTAACCTCCTTCTCAATAATCTCATTCAATACTTTTTCTTTGCCAATGACTGAATGCATGTTTGAGCATTTAAGCAAACTGAGCACAACGTTATCTTCAGTGATAACCCTGATGCAAAACCCAACAACAGCTCCTGCTTCACCAACACATTGGGATAATTGGCCAGCACTTGACACAAAACCTGCAACTTAACTGGAAACATAATACTCCTACATTCTATGGGGACACAAATCTCCCAGTGGTCTGATTGTCCACTGTAAGACTCTTTTGTAAAGCACCCATACCCTCCTTTGCACAACACCTAAGAACGGGGTTCTCTTTTCCACAGTGTGAGCAGAAATGCTTGTAGTGACAAACTGGCTAGGGGTAAAATCCATTATTAATGGTAAAACACGCTTTAATCTTCATATGGTTATCATCAGGAAATCCAAGCAATGAACCTTGAGGCTTGTCTACCATTACACTCAACCAAGTGTCCACGTACTTCTCTACCCACTTAAGGGAGGGGTAAATGTATTTTAATTTCCCAAATATTTAATTATACCATAACCACTCTAGACTGCCTTAAACTGCTGCACATTCCTGACCAATTTAACATAGGGCAGCAGAGGTAAAGATTCATTAGGAACTTTCTCCACTAAAATGGCCAGGAAACAAAACCTGAGACCTAATTATAGCAAGTACTCCCTTCAGCCTTCCTTAGCTGACTCTTCCCAAAGACTGCAAGGGCAATCATGAAATTCTTACTTCCCATGACCTGTAAATCCATGAGCCATTGGGCACTCTCCCTATTTGCTAAAACAATAATATCCACATACTCACCTTTTAAGACTTTATCCTTCAATAGCTGAGATGTGCGAAATAATGGTCACACCTGGAGATGCCACCATACTCGGGACCACCAGGCTACTCTCTGATGGGCACAACTGGGTGAGAAATGACTCTCAAGTAAAAGTACAGGAAACGTCACTGCTATCCAGGATCCAGAAATCCCTGTAACCATCTACATTGTAAAAACCCTTTTCAACAAGAAACTCAGATAATCTAACCTTACATGTCCCTGAAAAAGTATCTATAAAAGTGCCTAAATACTCTTATACTGACTGTGCCAAACTTGCATCTTCACTCACACTCATTTAGTTGAGTTACCCGAGACACTGACTGGCTCAGCTGGAGCTGGATTCAGTGATTCATCCTCTATGGCATCACATCCCTTTTTTGCCACTGAGATCTGGAACAGTTGTCTGTGGGGGGGAACATCTGCCTACTCTTGCAATGCCTACTCAGGATATGACAATTTCCGGAGAGAAGCTGCTGCAGGCCTAATATGTCTTTTGTCAGATGTGACCTAATCAGTGAGTGCCTTTACCTGGGATGCAGGAACCTCCCATCGTGCCTGGAAATCTGACAGCCTCTTCTTATCCTCCAGAAATCTTGAAACCAGCTAACTGAGCAAGCCTCCACAGTCTTATGTACTGGAATCCAAATCATAAATAAAAGAAATGAAATTAGACAGAGACAATCAAAACAACACCTTAGCAATAAGCCTAACAAATAGCAATGCCAACCTTTCCTGCAACTGACTAGCATAAATGACTGACCTAAGACCACTTGCATAAGGCTGGCAAGAAGCCTACCAGTCCCTTACATATAAAACCAAAGATTCTTCACACATGGCTTGTGCTGACTGTCTAATGGGGCAAAATTCAATAAATCACTGGTCTGGTAGGTTATACCTTTATACCCCACAAATACAAGACCCAGTTTCTGTTTTCTTTTTTCTTTTGTTTGTTTTAATATCAGAATTAATGTGGAATGAATTAACTTGATAAAATCCACATCAGATTGACCAGGTCAGTACCAAAACCATGTAAAATTATGGCGTTTGATGAAGATACCATAACCTGACCAAAATAACCTGACCCAAAAGCCACTACTGCACCTATTCTCATACTTATTCATTTGTGACTGACTAATTACATATATTATTATGTTTGATTATTTTTTCATAGGTTCACAGTAGGTACTAGGCTATTGACCCAAGGGTCTAAATAAGCCTAGCCATCAAGGTTCCCTGGCTTACACCACCCGAGAAAGTTAATTTCCTGTGCCCCTGTTGAGCAGAGCCACAGAAATGATGCCCGGGGTATATTTCCTATTTCCCATCCACTCAGCAAGATTTTTCTTGAAGAGTGCTAATGAGGAACCTTGCTTGACATAGATGGGTAGCTTGTTCCAGAGTATAGGAAGTCTCTGGGACAGGAATCTATCTCTCCAGCATGTCCTGTTTATTGTGGTGACAAAGTTTAGGTCCCTAGAGCATGTAGCTTGGAGGGACTGGGATTTCTTTAGGTGTAGCATGTCCAACAGCTCTGGGTTTGACATAGCTTTATATGTTAGGCAGATATCTCCTCAGAGTAGACAATATGCTACAGAGTAAAGCTGGAATTTTTTGAGACGGTCAGTGTAGGGCATCTGTTTGAGGCCAGTAATCCTCTTTGTGAGGTACCTCTGTGGCCTTTCCAGCTGCTGCAGATGTCTTGTGAGGTACATTCCAAAAGGGGCGTTGTACACTATAACAGGTCTAATGAGTGCTGAGTAGAAGGGAACAATTACCTCTTTTTTCCTGGATGAGAACCCTTTTGTGATGAGGTGTGCCACATAGAAGGATTTCCTGACTAGTGCGGAGATGTGATTATCAAAGGAGAGACTACTGTTCACCTGGGTCCCAAGGTCTCTTATCACACATTCGGCATTAAGTAGACTGCTGTTTATGTGGTAGTTCATGGGTACAGAGTTTTTTCCAAAGGAGATATCAATGCACTTTTTGGCATTGAGCTTGAGGCCATGCCTTTGACACCAGGCATCTGTCTCAGTGAGTCCCTTCTGTAGGATGTCCACATCATTTGGGGACTCGATTATGGATCCGAGTTTACAGTCATCTGAAAACTTCATTAGCCAGAGGCCTTTTGTGTTAGCCTGTACTTCAGAGAAGTAGATACCAAACAGGAGAGGTCCCAGGACTAAACCCTGTGGTACTCCACTTGTCACTGGTTTGAAATCAGATTTGGACTCTGCAACTTTTACAGTGTGGGTTCTGTCAGTGAGCCAGTTGGCAACCCATCTTGTGATGCAGGGATTTATACCTAGTTTAATGAGTTTAGCATAAATCCCTATGTCACTCGATGGGTTGCTAACTGGCTTACTGACAGAACACAGACTGTAAAAGTAGCTGACTCCAAATCCAGCTCCAGACAAGTGACAAGTGGAGTACCTCAGGGTTCAGTCCTCGGACCACTCTTGTTTGGCATCTACTTCTCTGAAGTACAGGCCAACACTAAGGGACTCTGGCTAACAAAGTTCACAGATGACGGCAAACTGGGAGCCATTACTGAATCCCCAAATGATGTGGATATTCTACAAAAGGGCCTTACAGAAACAGATGCTTGGTGCTGGAGCCATGGGCTCAAGCTTAATGCCAAGAAATGTATAATTATCACCTTTGAGAAAAAACACATACCCATGAATTACCACATAGGTGGCAGTACACTAAACACCAAAAGTGTGTTTAGAGACTTAGGGACACAGGTGGAAATCCTTCTATGTGGCACACCTCATCACTAAGGGCTTTTCATCAAGAAAAAAGGAGATCATTGTCCCACTGTACTCATACCTCATTAGACCCATTATAGAGTATGACGCCCCATTTGGTATGTACCTCACAAGACATCTGCAACAGCTGGAAAGGCCGCAGAAATACCTCACTAAAAGAATCACATGCCTAAAGCAGATGCCATATGCTGACCATCTAAAAAAAACTCCAGCTATACTCTGTGGCATATCATCTACTCAGAAGTGACCTCTGCTTAACATACAAGGCCATGTCAAACCCTGAGCTGTTGGACATGCTCCACTTAAAGAAATCCCAGTCTCTCAGAGCCATACGCTCCAGGGATCTAAACCATGTCATCACAATGAACAAAACATGCTGGAGTGATAGGTTCCTGACCCAGAGACTCCGCATACTCTGGAATAGACTGCCCATACATGTCAAACAGAGCACCTCTTTGGCCCTCTTCAAAAGGAACCTTGATGATTTGATGGGAGATAGGAAATTCTCCCCAGGGATCATGTCAGTCACCCTGCTAGACAGGGGTCCAGGGAAGTAAATATTGTGGGAAGAAATATCGAGGGAATTGTTATGGCTAGGCTTGTATAGGTCCTAGGGCCGATAGCCTAGTACCAGCCTATAAACCTATGAGCTATAATTCCAGAATGGGGGATGGTGTCGAAAGCATTGGTGAGGTCAAGATAGGCTGTGTGAACCACCTTACCCTTGTCTACAGCTTTGGTGACTGCCTCAAAGAAGTTTACCAGGTTCAGAAGGCATGATCTGCCTTTCACAAACCCAAACTGGGTAGGGTCCAGAGTTTAGAGGTTACAAATGTCTTTGTTTATGAGTTTCATGATGATACATTTCATGGCCTTGCAGACCAGGCTCGTCAGGCTAATAGGGCGATAGTTCCCAGGATCAGTGGTGGCTCCCCCTTTGTGGAGTGGGATAACTGTTGCTTTGCACCATTCAGTGGGCACAAAGCTTGACATAAGACTATGATTGAACATAGTGCTTTGGTAGGGAGCCAGTTCATTCTGAAGTTCATGTAAAACGCAGCCAATGATGTTATCCGGTCCCATGGATGCTGTGTTTTTGGTTTTAGAGAGTGCAGCTTTTACCTGCATAGATGTGATTACAGGGACTCTGCATTCTTCCTGTATAGATATGGACCCTTTAGGGGGTGAGAAGGGGGTATATTTAGCACTGAACCTATCTGCCAGGATGCTGGCAATATCAGTTGGTTCTGTAATTTTCATGCCGTTGTGGGGTAACTCAGAGCAGATCTGAGTGCTGCCAATGAGATTCTTGACATAGCTATAGAATGCTTTGTGGTTGCCCTTAGAATCAGTGGTGATTTTGTTTTCATAGCTAGCTTTGGAGGATATTATAAGGGATCTCATCTTCTTACTGAGGCTGACCAGGGAGCTCCTCCAATCATGGGATTTTACTCTCTTTTGCAATAGTTTCTTCCTTCTGTTGTAGGGTTTGTTTATGGCAGGAGGCCACCAGATTGGCTTCTTTTTTTTGGAGGATAGCATCTTGGTTCTGTTTGTGATAGCACGATCCATGCACTTGTGTAAGTGCTTATAGAATGCATTTGTGTAGGATTCAGCAGTCATAACTGCACTGTCCATCTGCATGGGTGCCATGAAGTTCACCACTTCTGTCTTAAGAAGCATGAAGTTTGCTTTGGAGAAATTATTTACTGTAGTTTCCTTAATGGTGGGTGGGGGTGGGGGTGGGATGCAGATATCTGGGGTGATTAGCTTACGGTTGGATCTGACCAACAAGGAGTTGACTTCAGGTGTGGAACACCGGTCACTCATGTTGGTAATGACTAGGTCTTGGATATAGTTGCCCCTGGTGGGAGTGTGGATAAGTTGATCCAGGGCATTGGAATTTATGAATTTCAGAAAGCATTGAGCGAAGGAGTTGGTGCATGAGTAGTTTTCCCAGTTAATGGTGGGGTAGTTGAAAGCACCCATTATGTAACATTTCTTCAGGGCAGAAAGTTTACAGGATACCATATTTTTTGGAGTAGGAGCAGGATTTAAAAAAGGTAGGTAACAGATGGAGAGGAATGAGTTTGGAGGGAGAAATTAGTAGAGAGAGAGAGTGAAAAAAAAGCCTTCTAGTTAAAGTAGTTATTAAATTTTTATTAAGAATTCCACCTTGTGCCCTTATGATCTAACTATGCATGGCAGAGTTACCCTTTCTGGAAATGAATAGTTAAGAATCCAATACTTTTACTTGACAAGAATTCTTTAATAAGGAAATTCACCACAAAAACCCAGCAGGATGATGAAAGAGCAACTTCTTATTTTTAAATGCATAAAGGAACATCACTCTCAACCGACTAAGGGACACATGTCAACAGAATCAGGAACAGATAGGAATTAATCAGTGACAAGCAGGGACACTTCATGTACTATTAACTTGCACTATTAACAGAACTGAGGAATGGGAATTAGCATGCATTTCTGTAGTAAAAGAAGTGTATAACTCCAATTACTTTTATTATGAATTAAATGAAATTCACCACTGTTTTTCAAGCAGGTATCAGCTTTAGGAGTGACTAAGAAGGACCAAGCCGAAATTAGATACAAAATCTGAGACTTCCTTGGACATCAGCGACAGTTGTATGTTAAGTAAGAATACTCCTAACAGCCAAAGAGGCAATGCTGCTGCAGCACTCCAACCAGACCAGTCTTGGGTCTGACAGGATGGATACTTCACAAGAACTAAGAAAGCAACTGGAACACATAAGCCACAGCAACTGAAACTCATATCCCAAACAAAAATCCCCATCTACACCTACAAAACCTCACTCTTCCCTCCTTCTTTTTTGTTATATATATATATATAAAAAAACAATAATTCTACACCCATCATCCAGGGCACTGCCTGAATGTTACAAACATGCTGCCCGTATTACACCTGAGAAGCATTCATGCTCATCACCAACCAAAAACATGATAATTAAATGCAGAGCATGAAGCTACGTGCCAGCCCAATTGCCTCACAAATGAACCAAAAACAAAGGACACAACTCAAAAGAGCCACTCTCTGTTTCAAAGTATCAAAACTCACCTCTTGCAGGTTGTACTGGTGAGTGGCTATTCACAATGCACTGCAATTTACTACCACTTCAGCAAACTACGGAGCTTCACCCACATAGCCTGGCTTAAAAAGCCCATCTCAGCCCCCTTGCACGCATAGCATGGCCAGTACAAACAACTCTGCTACACACTTATGATTCATTCATGAAGATAAACAACCAGTAACATAACAAGAGTGAAGAGCATGAAGCTTTAAAAATCTTAACATTGGCACGCAGGCAGCTGCCAGAAGACAAGTGTATCCTAAAGGAATAGCAGCTTTAAACCCTGTTATACACATGAATCTACCTTTTCATATTCCAGAAAGTGTGTTTTACAGTTTTTAAAACTGTTACCATTTCCCAGTGTTCCTCATTAATGGATGCTATGTATGCTCTTGTATGAGACCTGAGCATAATAGTACTTGCTATGTACCTCTGACATCAGAGAGGTACCTGACACGATTATCTTTTTCTTTATTTTATAGTGTATTCCATGTGCTGACAGTACTACATAAGGATTAAGGGCAAGAAACTTGCAGACAGTTTCCAAACATCTGACAGAAAGGACAAGGTTTTCAGCAGGAACATGTGCGCACAGGAGATCTGTGTGAAGCTCAGTGATATCATGTAGAGAGAGTGAAAAAAAGGAAGAAAGTAAAAGCGGAGATGATTCCGGTTAATCTGCAAAAGGCATTCGACTCAGTGCATTAAGGCTTCCTATGGAAACTGCTAGAATGAAGAGATATTGGACAGAATGTCTTGAGTAAGACTGTGAAGAGACATGTTCAGATGAGTTGCAAAAGCTGGAAATGGTGCAGTGCAAGGATTCCCCCTGTCCCCATACCTATTCATTTTAGTAAGTGAAGAGCTGACTCTGTAAGTCAGAAGGGAATTAGAAAACCTGGTAAGTTTAAGAATTAGATTAACATTCATGATGCATGAGGATAACTGTATACTGCTTTCTTCAGGAATAGATGAAGAAAGATTTGCAAAAGGATAAAAACAGACTTAAAAATAAGCAAAGGGCCTAGAAACAGTTATGCAGGGCATGCAAAGAAATATGACAGAGAGCAGCAGAAACAAAAGGAGTACATACGTCATGGACATTTTCAAGAAGACTGTGCTCCTTTTATTGATTGTTTTTAGCAGTTTTAGTCCCTCTTAATACAGGTCTGTGAATCTAAAATTATCTGACATATTCTTATGAAATTTAGTGAATTACATTAAAAATACTTTTTGGCGAACACCTTCAACAGCCTTTGACCTTTAAAGGCAAAGTTGTAGCTGTGCCTTGAACTTTAATTAAAACTGAACAGTTGTAATGCCATTTGTATTTTAACATTTAAAAAGGGTGAAACCTGCCTAGCCATTTAGAACTCACGAATAACCATAATGTATGTCATGTTTTGATAAGTTTCATATTTGTACTTCTGAACAGAACTAGCAATTACAGTTGTGCTTAAAATTTTTGCTTTGAAAGTTATCCCAGTTTATCAAATTTTAATGGCCATTTTATGTTAGTTTAACTATACTTATAAATGGCACTTTTCTATATTGCTTTTAGATTTTTATAATAAAATTGTGATTTTCAAGGTAAGACATGTCTAGTTATTGAATTTTTATATACCATTCACACTTCATGTGCTAGTAAGACTAAAGCAAGGCAAACAGTCTAAGATGGCAGCCAAGTTGCACCTCGTAAATGTAAACTTTTAGTACCTATGAGATTCTTCCTGACTTTTTAATTATTTATACAATGTTACAGTGGTTTCTCCATTTGAAAGACATTTTACTACAATCTGCTTTTAGGTTACATTTTACTACAATCTGTTTTTAATTTTTCATCATTCTTACTTTCTCCCGATTATTTATACTAACTTTATCTCTTCCAGTGTTCTAAAGGTATCAGTAAACCTACAACCTGTCTTATATTCAGCAGCATGGCTAACAGAAATATCCAGGAGATGGAATCTCAAGTTACAATGCAAAAAAGTTTCTACACCAGAAAAAAAAACTATACTGAAATTGCACATAACTTCATAAAAAGGTTGACATATAATTATATATTTTAAAGTCTAATACTGATAGTAATCTACCACTTAGAAATCTAAAAGAAGCATTACATCCATTATAGAATTAATCTGTAGGATTGAAAATTTAAGACAAGTATTTCAAAACTTAAGGACAATATTTATAATATTACTTCCAAACCTGACTTGCATTCCAAAGAAACTGCATCTGTGAAACAAAACCTGACTGACTTAGAAGTATGCATTAGATGTAAAAATGTTCTCATCAGGGGCCTGTCTGACAAGAATAACTCTATCAACCTACTAGACATTATTCAGGACATTTTTTTCCAACTTAGTGGGGAATAAAAGGGAAAGTAGTCCTTCACAATAGAAGGTGAATAAAAAGTCAGCTTATAATTCTCCTAGACTAGTTTCCATCAAATTATTTATTGTTTATGACGCTAAGTCCTTAAAATGAAATTGCCAAGAATAAAACAAACTTTTGTTTTGTAATACTATAATTTGAGGTTTTCTGCAGAACTACCTATGGAATACAAATTAGAAAAAAAGACTATTTTCTCATTTTTATCAATTCCTGATTAAAAGGAAGTTTTATTTTCCGATGTTCTTTCCTGCTAAACTGAGTTTCTCTTGAAGTAGTTACAAATATAGATTATGAAAAAGCCAAAGTTATTTTTGAACTTCTTTCATTGAAACTTGATTGAAATATTTGTATAATTACTTGCCTAATGAGGCAGCCGTGGTGGTGCAGTGGTAGCATTGTTGCGTCACAGCAAGAGGTTCTCCTGTTCGATTCTTAGATGGAGTGCCTTCTGTGTGGAGTCTACATGTCCTCACCACGGTCAAGTGGTGTTCAAAAGCCATGAATGGGTGTGGCTTTGCTGAAGGTTGGGCATCAGGCTGGCAACTGAGCACCATAAAAAAAAATTGCATAGTTCTGCTGTGGCATCCCCTAACCAGGAAAAGACAAACAATTTGCCTAATCAAGCAGCAAAGGTTTCTCAGTGTTTGGCCAGCTGCAGTTTAGGGATTTCCTTTATATAAGCTCAATGAGAAATCGCTTGAGCATCAGCAGCCTGCAGAAAAAATAAAAGAAAGTCAGCATAAAGCTGAATATTTTTCCCATTGGAAATCATTGCTTGCGTGATTTCTAATTGTGCTTTGGCAATGATTTACTTTTTAAGGAGATTTCTCCTTTCTTCAAGTAAGTGCAACCAAGGAGTTGGTATATGCACGTTTGGGCTTCAGTGTGTGTGTGTGTGTGTGGAGGAGGGGGGGGGGGGCTTGTAACAGCAAAAGACAAGGAATAAAAGAAGTTTTCCACCCATCTGGTTTTCAGGCATTTTTCCTCTTGAAATGTCAGCTTTCAGGAATTTGGTGTTTGATAGCAGAACTAAAGTTTTGATACTGTTCACTATCCTGTTTTGAAGTTATTGAAGTTCCTGTAAGATGCAATTTCCCTCAGCAGGTCATCTAAACTATCTAAAAGGTTTAATGAGTTTTAATTTTACTTTACTGATGTAACTTTTGGCATTTATAGAAGTCTTTATCCTATGTTCATGTTAGCAAACTGATTGGTTCCTTTTCTAGCCTGTTAGGATGATTAGTTGAGAATGGTGTCTGAAGTTCTGAATGTACTACATAAGCTAACTTTTACTATGCACATCATTTTAACCTGCTAATTTTCTAGTACATTTTTTGGTTATGTTCTTGAATGCACCTTTTATTTAATTTTCACCCTATTTAACACTTGTAAAGTGTAGACCAAATGCTATTTTGTACATTTTTAATAAACTATTTTGACAGAAGAACCTTTTATTTTGGTCTCTATTCTGGCTTGAAAGCTGCCATTTTTCTTAACTCACAGCTGGGTGGCCAGAGCAGCCACAGCAGTGTCTATACTTTTTTCCTGCGTTCTTGACAGTGAGCTTTGCAAGCATATGCAAAGCATGACTCTCCTGATCTTTTGCAAGGAAAAAAAAAAAAAACGTCAATGTCTTGCTTTTTTTTTTCTGTGACTTATAGTTCAAACATGACTTACTGTTATACTTTGAGTTTTCTACATATTTTAAAAGTTTTTTTTTCTTTTAACTTGAAAATTCTTTTCAATAGCATTTACTGCAGAATGAACTAGAAGACAGTATACTATTATAGCCCAATTCCACCTTGGGTGTTGTAAATCTTTTTTTTTTCTTTGATATGCGCATGTGTCAAAATTCTCCAAATCTAAAGTAATAGCCTTCATTTACCATCGCTGTTCCATTAATCTATCCATTTTTTACATTCTGTTTAATTCAAACGTGTTTTCATTTAAACACACTGCTCATGTGCTTTCTGCTTAACACATCCCTCTTGATTTACCTTACAAATTGCTGTTTTTATGGCTCTGTTCTGTATGCACCTTGTGGTTTATATAGCTTTACTGTGGTCACTCTAATTGCTATTAGTTTATTTTAAGCATAGGTTAGTGTGCTGCTTTTGACACAGTATATTACAAATCCATAAATTTAAAGCTTTTCAATGCTTTTTCTTCATATACACAAACACTCTAAAATACTGCTCTTAGAAACAAATTCTCTCGTTATAATACTGATAAACATCACACTAGCGTTATAATACTGACAAACGCCACACTAGCGTTATAATACTGATAAACATCACACTAGCTTATTCTCCTCATTATATGCCTTATTTACATGTTCATTACTCTGAGTTTGTTTTGCATTCTGGTTATCTGAATATTTGTGCTGCCTAATCTCCTCCAAACTACACCTGCTTATTAATACAGCTTTGTTTTGAGATAATAGTTACTAGTTTATTAAAACATCATCTCACTTTGTTATTTTTGACTCTAGATATTTTACTTTTTGGTATATAATTTCAGCAATTCTTTTTAATGTTGTTCTTTTCTTCATAGATAGGACTAAAGCTTATATTTTCAAAGAGATATTTAGTAATGATAAGTTTTCAGACTGCAGCTAGCAACCCTTTTGTGTGGTGTTTCTTTTTTTATCCTTTCCCTCTTGTGCTTGTAGATTTGTGCAGTTTTGTTTCAGGGCACCCTAAGTACTCTTAGCATATTTCAGCCTTAGCTTACTCTCCAACTCTAGAATCCATATAATATACTTTTTAGAATTAAATTACAGCTCTTCACTGTTTTTTCCCCTCACTAAACAGGACACATTGAAAAATCTGTATTTATTAGCAATTTCTATCTTACATGTAGAGATATTTTTCAAACCAGACTAGACTCCACATTTTATGTTTTATATATCTCCACCCCTGTAATGTAGTGTTTTGTTGTATGTGTTTCTGATATACTTGAAGTTATAATTATAGCTTTAATTACCCAACTAGCTCTCATGTATTATTTATTATATTTGCTTGTTGTGCTGTTTCTAACTAGTTGTTTTGATCTTGGCTATCAGTTTCTTCATGTTTTATTTCACTCCCTGAGCAGATTTTACACTCACATTTTAAGTCTAAACATTTACATTTTTCCATGCATTTTAACATCCTGAATTTTTAATCCTTGCCATATGAGCCTAAGGAGGAATGCACCATTTCCATCTTCATATATTGGCTCATTGTGATAGTTTTCCATATTAGCCAGATCTTTCGCCATGTGGTTCCTTCCTCATACATTATCTAATTATCATTATCATATCATGCTCTAAATTTTCACAAAATGTTATGTTGCAATTAGTGTGTTTATGGGATAAGAGCAAGTATCTAGTTTCAGTTTCTTGCCTTCTCTGAGCAGCCATTGCATTGTGGGTACGTTTTAAATTATGGACATGGTTAATTAATTAGACTTTTTTGGTACTAATCACAATCAGTCACTCTATTAAGACAGTACTAAATTTCTTTTAAACTACATTTGGAAATGGGATACATGGAATAAGGCATGGATGGATCCAGAATATGTTTTGTATTGCTACAGTGGGTTATATTTTAGTCCAAGACTGATCCATCATGGTAACCTTATGGCAAACAATTTTATTCAGGTGTTTTACTTGCCCAAGTACTGCATGCTTTACCTTTCTACTGCAACTAAGGTTTATCACGTTTACCATAAGTTTGCATTTCTTGGCTTAAGTTAAGGTTTTTATCGTAAAACCTAGAGCACATTTAAGTCACTAATGGGAGGAAATATTTTTACATTTGCACTGTCAATGTTGTGTCTTTTAGCTTTTCCCGGTTAGGGCTCGCCACAGCGGAACTCCGGTCCGCTAATGATTGGCAGTAGATTTTTACGTGCCGAGTTGCCAGCTCAGACGCACAACCTTCAACAAAGGTACGCCCATTCATGCATGTCCCCACAGAGAAGACGCTCTAGTTGAGAGAATCGAACAGGACAACGTCTTACTGTGAGGCGACAATGCTACCGCAGCACCACCACCGCAGTACATTTACACTGTCAATCTGATCCTTATATTGCTATGCAATAGGTACCCCATATGTTCTAAAGACAGTGAAAATCAGTTGCAAAAACTACCTAATCTCTATTTAATGTCTATTGTAGCAGCTAGAGCAGCATGCGACTTTAAGAATAAACTAACCCAGGGATCACACTCAGAGGGTGGCCTAATGGTTAAGATGTTTGCCTTACAAACACAAGGTGCAGGGTTTGAGTCTCACAAGGGGTAATTGGCTAGGCTTGCAATGGCTTGCAAGGGCTGTTAGCCTAGTACTAACCTATATTCATTTAAGAGCCTAGCATGATCAGTACACCTGTTGATAAAAAGTCCCTTCTCCCTCAGTGTGCCCCTTAGTGATTCAGAGACATGATAGCCACGATAGCCACGATGAGCTAAGACCTCATTATAAACCAATTTTCATGTCTCTAAATTCTATTTAGGGTCACGATGTGCAGGTAACTGCTAATCTGCATGTTGTGGTAATAAACTTCTGCTCTTGTAGGGGGTGACACCCCCCCATCACTCATCATAAACACAACATGAAAACATGCCACATTTCCAGTACCTGTTACTAACCCCCTGATTTCCCATTGTTCCCCCACCTCTACCCCATAACAGTTGAAGTGTCATTACAGCATGTATCTATTATGCCCTGGTGTTGTAGTATATACAAAACAGCTAGTTAGAAACAGCACAGCATCCCCATCCTTTGAACCCCATCCTGCTGTTGGTGCCATTACAGCACTTCACTCCTTGATGTATCCTTGGTATCAGGTGATGTCAGTGCAATTACAGCACATCAGTATATGTTATCCCTGATGGTCTAGTGGTTCATTGCACCCCCTCCTGATCCCATTGTAATGTCAGTACCATTATGGCACTTCAATATATGTTATTCCTGGTGGTCTAGTGGTTTCAAACAGCCCTCCAATTCCTCTTGTGCTGTAGTTGCCATTACAGCACTTCAGTATGTTATCTCTGGTGGTCTAGTGGTTTCCCCAACCCTCCAATTCCTCTTGTGCTGTAGTTGCCATTACAGTACTTCAGTATGTTATCTCTGGTGGTCTAGTGGTTTCCCCAACCCTCCAATCCCTCTTGTGCTGTAGTTGCCATTACAGCACTTCAGTATGTTATCTCTGGTGGTCTAGTGGTTTCCCCAACCCTCCAATCCCTCTTGTGCTGTAGTTGCCATTACAGCACTTCAGTATGTTATCTCTGGTGGTCTAGTGGTTTCCCCAACCCTCCAATCCCTCTTGTGCTGTAGTTGCCATTACAGCACTTCAGTATGTTATTCCTGGTGGTCTAGTGGTTTCCCCAACCCTCCAATCCCTCTTGTGATGTAGTTGCCATTACAGCACTTCAGTATGTTATCCCTCGTGGTCTAGTGGTTTCCCCAACCCTCCAATCCCTCTTGTGATGTAGTTGCCATTACAGCACTTCAGTATGTTATCTCTGTTGGTCTAGTGGTTTCCCCAACCCTCCAATCCCTCTTGTGATGTAGTTGCCATTACAGCACTTCAGTATGTTATCTCTGTTGGTCTAGTGGTTTCCCCAACCCTCCAATCCCTCTTGTGCTGTAGTTGCCATTACAGCACTTCAGTATGTTATCTCTGGTGGTCTAGTGGTTTCCTCAACCCTCCAATCCCTCTTGTGATGTAGTTGCCATTACAGCACTTCAGTATGTTATCCCTCGTGGTCTAGTAGTTCCTCCCATCTCTGATCTCCATACTGCTGCTGGTGCCAGTGCAGCACTTCCATACTGGAATAATCTCTGGTTGTCTACTGTCTGTATATGTGTGTGCTTAGGTACAGACATAGACATAGATACAAATACATACATAGATTAGATATATATATATATATATACATATAGATAGAGATATAAATACAGATATTGATACAGATATACTGTAGATGTAGATACAGACATAGATATGGATACAGATGCAGCTATAGATTAGATATAGATATAGATATAGATATATAGATATAGAGATATAGATATAGATATAGATACAGATACAGATATAGACAGAGATATATAGATAACTACAGATACAGATATAGATAGAGATATAGCTATAGATAAAGCTATTAATATAGATACAGATACAGATATAGATATAGATATAGATATAGATATAGATATAGATATAGATATACTGTAGATATAGATACAGACATAGATATGGATACAGATACAGAAATAGATTAGATATAGATATAGATACAAATACAGATATAGACAGAGATATAGATATAGATAAAGCTACAGATACAGATACAGATATAGATATAAATACAGATGTAGTCATATATATATATATATATATATATATATATATATATATATATATAATACATAAATATATATATATATATATATATATATATATATATATATATATATATATATAAAGCTACAGATACAGATATAGATACAGATATAGATACAGATACAGATACAGATATAGATATAGATATAGCTATAGATATAGCTATAGATACAGATATAGATACAGATACAGATATAGATGCATTTATATATATATATATATATATATATATACATACATACATATATATAGATATATATAATTATATATTTATATATATATATATATATATATATATATATATATAAATTATTTATTTATTTATTTATATAATGTAGACATTGCTAGATATCAATAGCCTTATATGCGCCATGTGTAAGACAACATGAACTCTTAGCATCTATTGCTCTACTATTAGGTAGGCTATTGGTCACTGTTTCATTACAGAAGGTGACTGTAATGAAGCTGTACATGTTGTGAGAATATATTGGGTGCAAAGATCAGGAAATTGAATTTTGCAAGCCTATTCTTGGCATACTGGAAGCTAAAACTTTATTTAATCATTTTAACTGTACTTTTCTAAATACCTCACAATCATCTTATTAAGCAGCACTCAGAATTATGGTTTAGATGAGATTTTTTTGTAATTTTAGATTTTCATAGTCCCATTATATTCATTTGTAGTAATCAACTCAGGGACTTTTCAGAAAACTCTGGAAAAAAAACAAAAGTTAGACTGTATTAGACTTTCAAATTCTACTATTAAAATGTCAAACTGGGCATTGAACCTTAATCTGTTTACTACAATATAAAGCCATAGACATGGTGAAGTGCCAGTTACATAGTACTTTTTTTTAGCTGAGAATGCATACTTCCCTCCAAAATCTTGATATTTAATAGATATCATTAAAAGCTGATCACCGAGGTTAATTTATATCATGGACATCATTCAATAAAAGTCCTTCATTTCATAGAAGACTGAGACTTTAATTGAAATAAGGAGAAATGAGTACCAGATTATTAAAAAAAATATCCAAACTTAGAGAAAGCACTAAAAAATTAATATCGGATTGAAATATTGGCTTCAAATGTTTCTGAGGCAGAGGCCAGATAAACAGTCATAATTTAAATGGACCCAAATATTGTCTAAGTTCTTGGACTTAATAATTCAAAAGAATAAACAACTTACTAAATGTTAAGGACTGTTAAGGACAAGTGAAACGGTAATAAATGACAGAAATACTATTTTACAAAACTTTTTAATTTGTTTTCAAATGTATAAAGCTCTCCCAATACAACCTACCAGAAATCTGACACCCAGTTCATGTAGATTCTTTAAAAATCCTGGCTGAACATTCTACAATTTACTGTCAGTGCATAGGTTTATTATCGGTCAGTAAAACCTCTTGAAGCCCCCCCCCCCAGACCACCTAGTTTCATATCCAACTAAAATAAAAACTTGATTGTTCTGCTATTTTCCTTGACAGCCTTAAATGCAGGATGTCTGTTACTGGGTCCATGTTTTTGTTTTTTGTTTTTAACATTTGTAGGATCGTTAAAAGCACTTTAAAGAACTGCCTACAATACCCATGTGGGTGTTCACCTAAAAATCAAGTCATCAAAGCACCACATGGTGTGGCACTACATATAGTCAAGTTGCTAAGAAAACTGTGTGCTAAGCAGCCATTGTTACAGAAGTAAGAAAAGACAAATAAGTGTGTCAGAAGTATGAAATGTTGGTATAGCAAAAAGGTAAGAACAGCAAAAGAAGGTGCATTGATAACATTTTGGAAATTAATTATTGGATCTGAGTTCACATAAGCAAACACAATAAATTAGCAGTTCACTGAATTTAGGTACATTGCATTATTAGAAAGTGCTCTTTCAGACCAAAGTTTCTTTGCACTCCTTAACTCTCAAAGAACCTGCAAAAAAGTGAAACCCATGCTCCTGCAATAAAAATGTTATAGGAATGCGATAGTCCCTAATTAGAATACCTAACTGTTATATTCAGCAGTTCCTCATTGAATATTTGCCCAGGCACCCCAAAAATAAAATAAAATAAAATAAAAAATAAGATAAAGTATGTTTCTAAAATAACACTTTCTAAAGAAGCTCATGACAGAAAAAAAAAACATGCAGAGAGGAAAGGACCAATATTCATTTTAATAGAGTTTATGTTAAAATGGAAAGCATTAGCCTTAATCATTTTTCAAAACAAATGGTCAAAAGTCTTCACTGTTGTTTGCAGGAATCACAGGGATCAATGAAAATGCAAGACACATGAGTCTTGCAGCAATTTATGGCTTTCCAGTACCTGCCCATTGTAAGGAGGGCAAGGCCAGTTAAGCCAGGGGCCAATTTATGAATACCTGTCCAATCACCTAGTTCCTGACTGAAGGAAGATAACATATCACACTTCGTGATTTGATGAGGGAGTTTATTCCAGATGTGTGGAAGGTACTGTATAATGAACCTATCTCTCCACTGTTTTTTCTTTATTTGTTGATGAAAAGTTAGATCTCTGGTTCTGGTATCCATCAAACTATTTGTGTAGATTCAAGAGATCTAATACTACTGGGTCCCTAATGGCATGGACCACAGGGAAGGTATTTTTACTTAATAAAAGTCAGGTAGTAAAACTTTGTCAGCTCTGTGTATGCTCGGAGAGAGGTTATAAGTGACAATGCAGAAACAAAGAATGAACGTTGAACAGCAGCCTCATGTTGGGAAATATGTTATTCACATCTGAAGCAGAAGAGTTGGTATAGCATGAGTTTTGCAGATTCAAAAATACCTTGCCCAATGGTACAAACACAGAGCAAGAACAAACTGCCTGTTACACAGGAAAATATTTTGACTGCCATGCTAGTGTGGTAAATAAATTAAAGTGTGCTTGTCTTGACCACATAAGTAATGTTTTATTATCAGTGTCATGTCTTCACCCTACTTTGATGCATTTCACAAAAAAGTTGGACAGTATTAATTGCATGCAGCATGTTTCTGTTAAGATGAAACAACCTCAGAGTTATTAGAAAAGGGTAGTTACAAATATCCTTCAAAATAATGTATTGCAAATATACATTTGGGATAGAATTCTAATACTTCAAAAATGCACATTAATACAAGTCCTCTTATTCTATCTACTTTCTAATTATTTAGTGGCAATACTTAAAAACAATGTCCCTGAATTGAGCAAACCACTGTTTCCTGATTTATTTATTTATTTTATTGTACTTCATTCTAGTGAGATGTTAATAGCTAAAGAGAGCAGGCTATTAACTTAAATTATAATTTAGAAAGTCCAGAAAAACCTGCACAATATTTTCATTAAGGATGACAGAATGCATAAAAGATATAAAATGTGTGAAAAGATTACAAAAAATAAATACCTCCCAAGCATCAAACAGGGGTGCTGGTCAATGAGTGCAGCATATCAATAAAGCAAGAGAATCCTTTTTCAGATAATGTTTTAAAGAAACATTGATTATTGTATAATCCAATGTTCCAATTGTGACAAAGTGATAACAAGTTTGCACGCTTCAGAAATCATAAAATAACATGACTGGAGTGTAATGAGTTTTTCCTTAGTTGTCTTTTCGCCCCTTATTTGAATAACATATCAACTCTATACTGGATGTATGAGGACAATGCTACAAGCCTTACATCTGTTCTAATTACTACTGAATCACAGACTGGCTTTCAGACTTTTCTCATACAATGAAATATCTTCTTCTTTATGAAACACCTGTGTGTTAACTTCAAAGTGTTGTATGCCTGCTGTTAAAAGGAAGGCCTTTATTTCTTTATTCAGCCTTAGTCTTTTCTTTTCTAAAGCACTCAGGAGAATACTTCATCTAAAGGGAAGTCCTTTTAATATGTTCCGGAAATGTGGAAGTAAAATAGGAATAAATATATTCAGCTCCAAAACATAGTTTTATGCTTTTAAATACATTTAATTATTATACATGGAAAATGAAAATGACATTTTTTTATGAGGCCCATTCTTTCTCAAGAGAAGCTCTTACCTAGAGTAATAAATTTTCATCTTCCTACACTTTTCTTAAAATTCCAGATACCTTTATATGTTTTGACAGAGTACTTTCTGAGACATGGTTTGTTTTCTAATCGTCTCTCCTTTTGTAATGCAGAGTAGCTTTGCAAGGACTATTCTAGATGCTTTTCACCTTTTAGTGAGCACAGCTGGTGCTCATTTATAAACTGTTCACATTGAAGCATTTCTACTTTCCCTTACATGGCAAAGGACTTGATGACTGTGTTGTGAGCTTCCAACTGTGAGCTAATGTAAAAGCCTGCAATAAAAATGAATAATTTCTCACTTGATGGAAGTCATGTGTGTTCATTACAGGGGATACTGTATATTGCACACATCTCTGACAAAGGTAACAGATGTCATAACAATGACAGGTCCTTCTTTCCTTTTGATCCTAGTGTATGAATTTCTCTTTCGATCTGACTTGCAGCATAGCATTTCAATGTTGCATTTGCACAAAAATACTGTAAAAACTTTATCTTGTATTCAGCCATATTCCTAACCCACAACTCTCAAATAATTTTACATTATTTTTAATGCACTTCACAATATTTATTAAGATATGATTCTGTGTGAAAATTTATTTAGGACTGGAAAAGTCATACTCTGATAATCTCAAATGAGTTTAAGGAACCATATGGTAATGAATGTCATCTCCAGTTAATGATGTTTTACTTATAAATCAGGTATGTCACTAACACTGCAGTTGCCAGTGACACATCACATACACACACAAACACACACACACACACACACACACACACACACACACACACACACACACACACACACACACACACACATATAAAATATTTCTCCAATTTGCAAACAGCATGAACCTTTGGTTTCCTTATCGGTGCTGTGTTTGCATCACAACTTTGCATAAGAATAATTAAGAATGACTGCCAAACAAAGTTTAAGGTAGTTTATACAATAGGTGATTAATGAGAAGCCCAGCAAAGGGGTTTCCCTTTCTCCAGAGATGTGTACAAGACTAATGGCACTGGAGCCTTTACAAGCCTAGCCCAAAAAAATTGCATAGGCACCGTGCCACCCAATGTTAATTCACAGTGCTGCTATCCAGTAGGGCAACTGGAGTGATCCCTGGGGTGAACTTTCTGTTACCAATCCAGTCGTTAAGATTTCTCTTGAAGAGGGCCAGTGAGGTGCTCTGCTTTACATGAATGGGAAGCTTATTCCAGAGTATGGGAAGTCTTTGTGAGATGAACCTGTCCCACCAGCATGTTCTGTTAATTGTGGTAATAAGGTTGTAATCTCTGGAGTGTGTGGCGGGGGATTGGGATTTCTTTAGGTGTAGCATTTCAAATAGGGCTGAGTCAGACATGGCTTTGTAAGTCAAGCAGATATCACCTCTAAGAAGACGATAAGAGACTAAGAACAGCTGAAGTTTCTTGTGTCTGTCCATTTAGGACATGTGTTTAAGGCCTAGGATCCTTTTTGCGAGGTAATTTTGTGATCTCTCCAACTGTTGTAGGTGTCTGGTCAGTACATGCCAAATGGGGCATTATATTTAATGACTGGTCTAATGAGGGATGAGTAGAGAGGGATGGTGACCTCTTTCTTCTTGGATGTGAAACCTTTGGTTATAAGATGTGCCACGTAGAGGGACTTTCTGACCACAGTGGCAATGTGGTGGTCGAAGGTGAGACGGCTATCGACCTGGGTGCCCAGATCTCTTATGGCCCCTTCAGTGTTTAGTGGACTCCCATCAACATGGCAATTCATGGGAACTGAGTTTTTTACAAAGGGGGATGATAATGCATTTTTTGGCGTTAAGCTTCAGGCCATGGTTCTGACACCAGTCATTGGTCTCAGAGAGGCTCTTTTGTAGGATGTCTGCATCACTTGGGGAGTTGATAATGACTCCCGGCTTGCAGTCACCAGCAAACTTAGTCATCCTTAGTCCTTCTTTGTTGGCCTGGACTTCTGAGAAGTAGATGCCAAACAGGAGAGGGTCCAGGACTGAGCCCTGTGGGACTCCACTCATGACTGGTTGACAGTCTGAGTTGGAATCCACAACTTTCACTTTGTGGGTCCTGTCTGTGAGCCAATTTGCAACCCACCTAGTGATGTAATGATTGATGCCTAGTTTGGTGAGTTTATCAATGATACCTGAGTGAGGAATGGTATCAAAGGCCTTGCCCAGGTCGAGGTAGGCTGTATGCACTGCCTTACCCTCATCCACAGCCTGAGCAACTGCCTCAAAGAAATCAACCAGGTTCAGCAGGCAGCATCTCCACTTGACAAAGCCAAACTGTGTGGGGTCAAGAGTTTGGAGATTGCCTATATCTTTGTTAAGCAAGTCCATGATGATGAGCTCCATAGCTTTGCATACCAGACTTGTCAGGCTAATGGAGTGATAGTTTCCAGGGTCTATTGTTGCTCCCCTTTTATGGAGCGGGATGACTGTAGGAGTGTACCATTTATTATGGACATAGTCGGAGGTAAGTCTGTGACTGAACAGGGCACACAGATGTAGTGTCAGTTCATTTTGTAGCTCATGTAGGATGCAGCCAGGGATATTATCAGGTCCCATGGATGCTGTATTCTTGGCTTTGGGCAATGCAGCTTTTACATGTGCTGCAGAAATGGTGGATAGCAGGCTTTCTTCTGGTATTGTGATAGGGCCCTTGGGGGACGGGTAAAGTTGGTACTGAATCTGTCGGCCAGTATGTGATCTATATCTGTTGGCTCAGTATAGGAGGTGCCATTGTGCAATAACTCAGAGCAAATCTGGGTATTGCCTTGGAGGTTTTTGATATAGCTATAGAAGGCTTTGTGGTTATTTTTGGTGTCACCGGCAATTCTGCCTTCATAGCAGGCTTTAGAGGATTTGATAAGGGATCTCAGCTTTTTGTTAAGACTGATAAGGGAGGTTTTCCAGTCTTGCGATTTAATTTTTTTCTGCAACAGTTTCTTCCTTCTGTTGTAGAGATTATTGATGGCTGGGGACTGCCAGATTGGTTTCCTTTTTTATGGAGGAAAGCATCTTGGTTCTATCTGCTATGGCAAGATCCATGCATTTGTGTACATGCTTGTACAATGCATTGGTGTATGATTCGGCACTCATACAGCTATTTTCCATTGGCATGGGTGCCAAGAATTTAGCTACCTCTGTTTTTAGGAGCCCAAAGTCGACTTTAGAGAAGTTTTTCAGGGTGGTCACCTTAGCGGGGGTTGTAGGTGAGATGGAGATTTCCATGGTGATCAGTCTGTGGTCAGATTTAACCAGGGAGGAATTGACTATAGGTGTGGAGCAACAGTCTCCCATGTTGGTGATAACCAGGTTGAGGATGTTGCTTCCTCTAGTGGGGGTCAGAATGAGCTGGTCCAGGGCACTGAAATTAATAAATTCCAAAAAGCGTTGGGCCTGTACATTGGTACTTAAATAGTTTTCCTAGTTGATGGAAAGGTAAATGAAGTCACCTAGTATGAGAGTATTGGGTTAGACCTTGATAGATTCTACGGTGCTTAGAAACTTGGAGTGAGAGTCTAGGGACATGTTTGAGGTTCTGTAGCAGGCTATGACTTGTATCGCTATCTTACCCAGTGTTAATTGCACCTGAAGAATCACGGATGCATTATGCTTGGCTACCAGTCTAGAGGTGTGCATATCCTTTTAGAATATGGAGACACCACCACCTTTGGAGAGCTTCTGGCCATATTTAGGAGCTGAAAGGTATGGAATAAGTTGTCACCTGGGAGTGCAGGGGTGTTTTTTGCTTCTTTAAACCAGGTGTTCGTTACAGCACAGATGTCGACATTCTGCATTTTGAGGAGAGCTTCAAGCGAGTGCATCTTGAGATTTAGACTTCTAGCATTAAACAGCATGACCCTAAGGTTGCATTTGTTTGTAGCTGTTATGGTGGAATTTTGATGGAACACTGCCTAAGAAAGGCAATAGAAGGGTGGCAAGAGCCTTAGCCAGTACACAGAATCCTCGGGGTGACAGATGCAGGCCATCTCTGGCAAAGCATCGAGTTCTGTCGATTATGTCGCCCAGGTAGACAGATACTGGATCCCCTTAGAATGACACCAGAAACTTAGCCAATTGTTGAAGTCAATCATTTTCTGCTCATACTGTGGTATCATTCTGAGTGATGGTAGAATACTGATCATGGTTAGGGTCATACCTGCCTGGGCCACATAATATGAGAGTTCCATCACATCTCTTTTCATGTACCTTTAATACAATAGAAAACTGGCTTTCTGAACGTTGTCTGATCCTAAATCCCAAAAAAACTAAAATGCTGTTATTTTCACCAACACATAGGTCTACCGCTTTCACCTTTACCACAAATTCAAATGATGGCACAATAATCTCCCCTGACCCCTCTACAAAACTATTAGATGTCATCATAGATAATAATCTAAAATTCGACCTACATGTTAACCAAACTATCAAAACCATCAATAAAAAACTAGGGTCACTTTACAGAATAAAAGCCTTCCTAACCCCTCCAGCTAAAATTGCCATAGCTCGCTCTCACTTTCTTTCAACCCTTCTGTATGCATTCCCTCTACTCTCGAATTTAAACATGACTGTCCTTAACAAACTCTCAATTTGCTACAACCACATTGCCAGGTTTGCCACTGGGCTGCCTTTTAGGACACATCATTGCATCAGTCTAAATCAGCTTGGGTGGCTTGAACTACCCAGCCTAATCCAGTATAACCAACTGATTATAGTCTATAAAATCCTGTATAATCCGGACAATACTCCTGCACTTAAAAATATTATCACCCCCTATAACAATCCTAGACCACTTCGATCCTCTAACAAACTACTAATTTAGACTAGGAAAATTAATAACACAGCCAGTGTCTCTCTCTTTGCAAACTCTGTAAGTAGGCCCTGGAACTTTCTTCCAGCTGACATTACCTTACTTTCTACCTTAGGTCAATTTAAAACTAGACTCAAACAATATTTGGCACTTAACTGGCTATGTCAATGTATCAAGTCTGGCTAACTCTCTCTAGAATGTGTAAAAATCTGTTAACCAGTTTACTGTGTGATTTAATTTAATCCTGATTTACGCTCGGGATCAACTTTAACCTGTGGAAATTGTTTAACTTGTTTACTTATGTAATCACTGTAAATAGTCTGTTTGTAATATGTAATGCTGGTATTATGTAATGCTGTATCTGCTTACCCTTGAAGCTTTTCTCCATGGGCCTCCGCTGAAAATGGACATCCATCCAGTCAGACTATCCCAGTCAACAAATGTAAAATAAAATAAAAATAAAAATAAAATGTAGTCCAGGGAAGTACGTCTCAGGTCATTCACACCCACATGGACAATGAATGAGTCATATTTATACCTGGTGTGGAATAACCTGAGTGAATGTGTTATGTGGTGGATCCTGGCACCTGATACAACTGCCTGTCACCTTCTCTTTGTTCAGCCTACGGAGTGGGACATCAGTGTGCCTCACAATTGAGTCTCATATGATTAGTATATTGGGCAAAGTATTTTGCCTTAAGGTCTTAGGATGAGGGGCACACTGTGGATGGCTGTGTGGTCTATGTAGTGAGTTGCAGGTATTGACCTTCTCCTCTTGACCAGCTAGTCCACTCTTGGTTGGAGCATGCACTGCTTCCAGTTTGGTGATATAAGTGCATCTCTCACATGTATGAGTGTTGGGAGGTAAGAGGAAAGGGTTATCTGTGTACATTAGACAGTTGCTACACTGTCTCAGAATGCCCAAGTGCACCAGGTTAGCAGGAGAAAGCACAGGAAATTGCACTACAATCATACCAGGAGGGGTGGTTATAGCTAATTAGTACTGGTGCTGTTACCACGTAGGAACAGCTAGTGGTGATAGCACCTAAGTGTGCTACAATAAATGCTACAAAAGCCTGCAAAAGTGTTAGCCGATTAAGCTAACTGATGCAAGAAGTAAAAGAACAAGCATGTTCTAAGGGAAAAATTAAAGAGCAGACTTTCTGGCACTGGTAATAATCTACCTCAGCTGAGCACCGCTGCATGGTGTGCAAACCCATGCAGACACTGGCTTTTAAACTAGAAAGTTGAAAGGGATGGAAAAACTGTCCAAACGGCCAATAAACTACAATTTCTGGACCAGAAACCACTCCTCTTGTGGTAGATATGCTACTTAGTGCTTACCACTCCCACAGACTAGTTACAGGGAAGGCAGGAAACAAGTTTAGATTTTTTTTTTTGCTTTTTTTTTGCAGAAAAGCAGTTAAAACAGTAGCAAAAACACTTTAAATGCAGTACAAGCTAGCAGACTTGAGTGTGTAGCAATATTAAGGCAAATACAGTTTTAACATACATAGATAATTCACATTATCAGGTTATCAGGAGTAGTGTATACACACACATAGATAGTTTAATCTCAGGTCTACTGGAAAAGTTGGCAATTCAGCACTTAGCCTGTTTTACATCCTCCAAGGCAAGCTTGAAGATTTGCTGGAGAAGCTAATTAATTTCATTGGAGCTTTGTGTGCTTTGCTGGAGGAAATAATGGTGTTGGGCCAATCATTTTGGATTTAGCTGTCCTCAAACACCATGTGGTTTTGCATGCCCTGTGGTGCATTTTAAAGCTTTTTATCCTGTCTTTTAAAATATGTAATGATTTACTTCTCATTGCTTATTTCATTTTTGTGGTCATATTTTGGATTAATATAATCCAAAATGTAATAATAATAGATGCGGTCCGTAATTATCTCTCATTGTCATCGTTTCCAAACATTTAACCATTAAAGGAGTCACATTGAACATTGTGTCACAGTTATTCAGTCATTGCAAATAAAATATCTAAAGGCCATAAATCATTATCATAAGAAAAAAAGAAAAGACACTGAACAAAGCAACAAAAAAAGAAAAAAGAAAAAACAAAAACAAAAAAAAAAACTCCATAAAGATGCTTGACTAACTTCAGGATCACACAAACATGGACAAAAACTTTGTAAACCATGAAGCTTTCTTTCTGGTTCCTGCAACCTCACAGCAAAATACAGGACCTTTAGCAAAGCAAACAGCAATGTACTAATATTTTCTTAACAACCGAGCAAAGATGGGATCATACAAGAAATTATAACAATTAGTATATGCAGAGCACTATTAACCTGAAGCAGATTAACTTTCTGTGGTATCTCTTGAAGGAGTTTTACTCTTGTAATTTTTTTCTCAGACTAAAAGAGTCAGTATTATAGCAATGGGAATTAAAATTCAATAGTTGTCCAGTGGTATACATTTTGACATAATGCTCCCATCAAAAAAAAATGAGTCCATCAAGCAAGAAGTATTGATGGTCCATTATCGCATTCTACCTCAAGTCATTACTGAAAAAGGTGCACTATACAAGGACACAAATCTATACCTATAAACTTGGCTTTGGCCTCACATCACCTGCATTGTCAGTAACAACTTGGGTATTGTGCTTTGCCAATGATTTAAAAGGGGGAAGAATTATTTCTTATAGATTAGACTGACAGAACCTTTTGAATAATCAAGAAGTTAAAGCAGGGCAGAATGATGGAATAAAAAGGCTATAAATAGGTGATCTCACACAATGAATAACTAAACACTGTACAAGAAAAAAAAACAACAGTAAGAAATGCAGCTCAAAACAGTTGCAGCAAATGGTCAGTTTTTGAAATGAATCCCTAGCTGGCTGGAATGTCCCAGTAACCCAGGGCTTCACCTTTATCTGTAAACTAAGAGTACATTGCAAACTACCTTGCCATGCTCCCCAGATGTAGTTAGACTGCCCTGGGTATTGCACATATATGTCACTACTGTTATGATTTAGGCACAGTGCTAAGATCTCAAGCCTTCATTCGACAGGACTTCTGATTTTCTTCATAAAGACAAATGCTTTTAAGGTTACATTATTAAAGAACTTAACTAAGCCTGTACACAAAAGTTCCTTCACTATCAATACGCAGATATATTAAATTAACATCAGGTATGCTGACACAATAAACAAAAAAAAAAGAAAATCTACTCATCTTATAGATACTCAGCTTAGGTGTTCAAAAGTAAGCCCTATGATGCGTCATGCTGAGAAACATACCTCTCAACTCTCCAGTGTTTTATAGAACATTCATGATTTTTCACATATTTCGCCCTGTCCCTCATATAATTTTTTAATTCTCTGTTAAATCACTGAGGATTGCAGTCAAGCAATAATGCCTGACATTAGAGATTCATACTTCCTATTATTAAGAAAATTAATGCTTATGTAAAATCTATTGTTCTATTAACTTTTTAAATGAGTTATAGTAATGTTAAAAAAATATTCCTGATTTTGGCTCTTTGTCCCCCTTTATTTTCAGGTTTGCTAGAATTCTTGAGTAAAGCAGTTAAATTATATAATTTTATAAAACATGTAGATAACCTTGCATTATTAAAGTGACCATAATTTACAAAGACACGTACTAAGAGAAGCCTATCATTTACATACTGGCACTTCAATATTTACTGCTTGCTGCATCATATTTCTTTTGATAATGACACCCTTTCATGCCCATCAGCCTCTGAGCAATGAAGATTAATCCAAAAAATAAATAAATGCCTCTCCACTCTCCCTGATTTTCAGGATGTCCTTAATTTTGCCTCCTATTATTACTCTGATTATCATAAAATAAATGAGGTTTGAGAACAAACCAATTTGTCCAGGGGCATCTTCAGGGGAAGGTCAGATAGCAATAGCAATGGAAGTTAAGATGGTATGGGAAGAAAGTTAGTGTGGTGGGGATGGAAGGTTTAAATGGGGAATGTAGGGGGGTTGGTAGGAAATAAGTTTAAGTGAAAAGAGGGGCTTAACTGGTTTTGTGTGAGTGTAACTGAGTAAGGAATCAGATTTTGGCATGAACTTGCTACCCAACCTTCCTGCCTCTTTTAGGAACATTGAGGATTATGTGGTTATTTCATAGCTTTGGTATTTAGGCAGAGAAGATGGGCAGGTTTGTCCCTTTTCTGTTCCCTCTCTCATGATGGATGTTAATTCAATGAGTTAGGGAATGAAAGTGAGCTGTGCGATGCTGCTTGATAAGTAAAAGTAAGCAAGCGGAAGTGAGGATGCTGCTTATTTGGTTAGGGTCAGCGAGGTTACACAGCCATAGTAAATGGTTATATGGATGTTCATGCTGTGATTAAGAAAGTAAAATGTTGTTCAATAAAGTGATATTTATGGAAGTTTAATAAAAGTCATCAAATCTGATTTGGTGTGGTGTGTTTATTAAAGAGGACCATGACAAAAGGCATTACTAAACATAGTAAAGTTACAACAGTTAGAAAACAGCAGACATTATACTCCTAGACACATTTTGCATAAAATGCATGTGTTAATATAACACCCTATATTCTTACAATGTTTTAAACAAATTGCATCAGGATTTGAAATGCTTTCATTGATTTTAGCCCTTAACTCAGTTTATTTGGGGTTTTAGCCTTAATTCTTGAGGTAATATTTTCTTTAAAAAGTCAACACCTGCTTCTGCAACAATTATATTTCATTTATAGATTTGTACTTTGATGTGTTTAGTATAAGCAGGTTATGACAAAATAAAACTGTGTGAAATGTGGGAGTTTTTTTTTTTAATATTCAGTATTCACTGTCACAAAATTACAAGCATCCTTCTCCATACACATATAATTATTCTCCAGAATGCCTGTTCCCACCTCTACCATCAAAAAGTACTTCATAAATGAAAACCACTACATTCTCTGCTAATAATCTTCCCTCAGAATACATTAGCATGGCTGCCATACCTTTAGCATACCCTATCTCTTTCCTCATAAACAGATCTGTCCAAGAAAACTATATACCCATTATCTGGAAAAAGTCACAAATTATTTCCTTACACAAAGGAGGAGACTTCACTGAATTCTGTAATTATCACCCTAAAGCCATTTTTCACTATCAAGAATCTCAGAACATGCATGTAGTTCCAATAACACAAGCACTTAATAGATAACAAAACTCCTCCCCTCTGTTTAACATGGCTTCAGGCCGCACCGCAACACTACCACAGCACTAATTCATTTCACAGCCCTACAGGAACTCTGGAAACTTTGTTTTCCCTTTAATTCTTGGCCTCTAAGGTGTTTCACACTGTATTCCATCAGATTCTCCTCCACAGACTATCTTAAACAGGCCCTGATACAAACTCAGTTTCCTGGTGCCATAGCTACCATTCGAACAGATTATAGGTACACAAAGTTAATTGGTATCATAATAGATAGCCACCTAAAGTTTCATACACAAATACATTATCATCATCATCGTTAACACAAAAAGCTATTAAAAAAAAACAAAACGAAAAATTCGGACTTCTATATTATGCCGAACACTTTTTAACTAGTGATTCCAAAAAAAAAAAAAAAAACAAAAGAAAAAAAAAAACAAGCCTCTGCATACCTCCCACCTTCACTCCTATATGGTTTTTCCATCGACACCAGATTTCAGCAATCTACTAACAAATATTGAACAATTCCAAAGAATAAAAGCAGGCAGAGGCAAGGCTCCAGTTTCTTCAGCTGATTTATTAAATGCTCTTAAAGGCACAAAGAACAAATGTGTTTTTTGTAATGAAGTTTTTATATATTTTACCATGCATTTTCCTGTGGGCTGAATACAATTGTTCTTTGTGCCTTTTAGAGTTTACTCTTTTTAATCATGTGACTAGCTAATGCTTAGTATAAGAATGGGTGTGTTGAGTGCTGCTTTTTATACACCTGAAGAAGCCTTGTGGTGAAAGCGCTTGTGTGTCTTGCAATAAATCAGCTGAAGAAACTGGAGCCTTGCCTCTGCCTGCTTTTATTCTTTGGATTTGTTTTGTGTTTTTGCAGAGGTACCTGGTTACTGTTGGAATTATATTTTGCTTTTAAATATTGAACAATGTTCACTATGTACACTACTAATCAATCAGCAAAATCCAACCACTGTGTAGCGTTAAAACAGGCTGGCTAGAACATTCACACCATCTCACTCTTTTTCTCTGTAACTCATTTAGCAAGTGATCCTAATAATTTAATCTACAAACCACAAAACTGTCCTGCACTTTAAGCCTTTGTGGAATCTTACATTCCTGCACAATCACTATGCACCACAGACAAATGCCTATTAACTGTAAGTAAAACCCTGAACTCTGCTGTCTCTGCAGTCAAATTACATCTCCAAAATCTTGTATTTTTCCTCTACTAATATCATACAAAAGCAACCAATTCAGATTCAAACCTTGCCAAAACAACACTTTAAAAACACATGGTTCTACCTACCCTTGCACCTCCGCAGGCTGGACTACCCTGACACTTAGACAATTTAATTACCTCTATATATCTCAATAAAGGAATTATCAATATTAAGTTCCTACTGCCTTCAACTTCCTTGCCATTACTGCCACTTCTACTGCCTCTACTCAGTCCATGACATTTTTTTCTATCCAGCAAAATTCCAACTTATACTCATACGCATTAACTTGTACAGCTACATCAGTTTCACCGCAACTTCCTTTATCTCTTTATCACGTAACAAATATACAGACTGCTCACAAATTCCTTCCCTTCCCTCTGCTTCCTACTCTTATCTCCCTCACCTCCTCTCTCACACTTCTACCCATAATCTAAAGTTGTAAATTACATTCTAGCCTCACTGTGTATGACTACTTGTCATGTACTAATATATGATGACCCTATATTTTACTAACTCTAGATTTTTCTCTGCTATAAGCTCCCTTTCAGTTACTCTATGGCCACATTATAACTTTAAGCTTTATCTTCTTCTTCTTTGTATGAAACAACCTATTTTGTAACTGGGGCTTTTCGCTACAGGCCTCCGCTGAAAAGGGACTATCACAGCCTGTTCGGACTGCCACAGTCAACAAAAGCAATAATTAAATAAATAATTTATTATTTATTTAAATTTGGGGGTGGGAGATTGGCCTAATGGTTAAGGTGTTTGCCTTACAGACACAAGGTGCAGGGTTTGATTCTCACATGGGGTAACTGGCTAAGCTTAAAATGGCCTAAAAGGGCAGGTAGCCTATGAACCTATGATAAACATGTTTAAATTGGAATGAAAGAAGAAGCCTATCAATCCTAAGTGGACTGCACCATGTACTCCACCACAGATCAGATGCTTTTAGTATGGACACTTAAACTTTCAAGAACAGCAGTATAATGAACAATATCTTAATCACGGATCGAATATATTCATCTGAAATCCAGCTGCTCAGATTTTACGTATCTTCTGCCAGTTGCTTTTGTGAAGCTTCACACAAGTTTTGTAACGAATTGCAAAAATACTATTTCTTTGCAGGGGCGAATATTCCCTATATCACTTAACAGGAAGCAATGCATCAACAGTCCAAATCTATAAATACACTGTAACCAAGGCTCTTGAAAATTAGAGAAAGAATACTTATATTCGAGTGCCTTGCATTCAAATATACACAAACATTTAGCTGTGAGAAATTGCGCCTCCAGCATCTACATTCCAAATAAGTGAAAGACAAACATTAGAGTTAGTCTAATCAGCAACTTGATGAAAAATTAGGAAAGGTGTAGATAGTTTAACATAGATAAGAAACTTACTATTTAATTAACCCTCAAACACTGTCTATCTAATTTTTCAAAGTAACTGCTTAAGGAAATTATTATTTGAACCAAAGAATAATTTACTGTTCAATAATATGCCATTCTTATTGAAAACAATGACCAATCATTGGTAACATGAGTATTACTCATGAGAAGGAGTCCAACTGCAAAAAAAAAAAAAAAAAAAAAACAGGAACTAATGAGATGTGACTGGACTGTAACTAAAATAAAATAAAATATCTCCAGCTATCAATTTCTAAGCAGTGACACAAACTCAACCAGTTGGGTATTTTACTAGAGAAATCTAACCTCTCTTACACCACATTAATGCCGACTCAAACCAAAATAATATAAATAAATCTGGAAAAAAATCATTTGTGGGATATAAAAAGTGTACAAGCATGTCAACGCAAACTGTTGGATGTCTGCATTCTCATTACTTCCTTAAAATGCAAGTTTAAAAAAGTGCTGCAGTGGTAGACAATGTAGAAAATGTTTGCACATACATGGAGGTGTGCACGCACATTGTGTCCGTACCCCATCCCCAGAAGATGAAGTTAAGGTGTAGAAATGGGGTCCATATCACTTCATCGAAATGGCAGAAGTTCGAATACCGTATGTTCAAACTTCTAACCTCAAAGTGCAAAACCATCGAAGGCTTGGAACAGTGATTTTTTTCCCAGGGAAACAAATCGCTGTTCCAAGAAACACACACTCAACATAAGCACACCAAAAAAACAGCAATCCACACACATACACTTAAAATCCTACATCTAACCCTACACTAAACTGTACATACACTACACTTACCTTAACCCAAACCCTAACCCTAAGGTCTGTCACTATCGCACACTCACCTGACCCACGCCCTAACCTTAACTCACCTATCCCGTCCTAACCCTAATGTCTGTCACTATTGCACACCCACCTCACCCACGCTCTAACCCTAACTCACTTAACCCGTGCCCTAACCCTAACGTCCACACAATCGCACACTTACCTGAACCTGACCCGTAACTTTCCACCACAGTGTTGAAATTTGCAAAGTCACAGAAACGGCCCACTGAATTCTTTCCCTGGGAAAGAATTCGGTGTTCCGCGGCATTGCGATAATGAGTTTTCGAACTTCACAGTTTGAACATATGGTGCACGAACTGCTGAACTTTCAACGAACTGATAGTAACCCGTAGAAATGGAAGTCATATTTCCTGGGATGGAACATTGCTTCATATAGTCCTTTTCAGGCTCATATTAGGAGTACTGTCTGGTTAAGTGACATATTCGGGTTCACACAGTAGGCACAGAGAATATGGGACTCACACTCACAACTGCTGTAAGACAAGGGTATATCAGCCATAGTCAAAAACTTTTGTACCAAACTACCAGACATAAAAATCCATAATACGATGACATAATTAAAAAAATTAAGAAATGTCTTTCCTAAATAGTGTTATTACAATACATAACATTCATGTATGGGTAATGCTGGTTTACCCATGGATTTCTGTACCCTCATGATCAACGTAAGCAATGAATGAGATGCATATTATGCAAACCAGAAATTTATATATTGCTTATATTTATTACACTGATATCTAAATTTAGTCCAAGTGTGTGTACAATTATTATGTTGCCTGTGCTGTTACCTAAAATTGACAGGACTGGATTCAGAATGAGGCACTGCCAGTGGTAAAACATAACATGGGCTATTACTACTGGTGTCAGCTTGTTATGATTCAGAAACAGGCCAATTGCAGTGATGTCACATATTCTGTAGGATCTGTGAGGTAGGCCTTTTCTTCAGCCAGGCTATATGCTAATGAGGCATTCCAGGAAAGAGGCCTATGACAATTAACCATGTACTCACCCCCAGAAATGCCTCTGGTAAGGCATTTCCACAGCCAAGTGATTCAGTGAGTTGTTAAGCTGCATAACTTAGCTTAGATGACTGAGTTAATTAGCTTGACTAAAAGTTCTCATTCACCCCTTACTTTCAATGAGTGAAATTATGTTAGAGGTAAATGCTTGGGAATTTAACAGACAGATGGTTGTGGTGTGGGGTTGTGTGTGTGTGTGTGTGTGTGTGTGTGTGTGTGTGTGTGTGTGTGTGTGTGCACGTGTGTGTGTGTGTGTGTGTGTGTGTGTGTGTGTGTGTGTGTGTGTGTGTGTGTGTGTGTGTAGCTGCATGAGTGACTGCACATGTGTGTGGATGTATGAATGGATGAGTCTGTCCTTGAGTATGTTAGGATATGTTTGTGTGTGTGTTTGTGTATATGTGCAAGTGCATATGTGCATTAATATATGTGTGTGTGTGTGTGTGTGTGTGTGTGTGTGTGTGTGTGTGTGTGTGTGTGTGTGTGTGTGTGTGTGTCTGAATTTGTTTTTATGTGTAGGAGAGTGAATGAGAGAAGTGCCTGTGCCAACAAGATGCACAGGCCTCTAGATATGATTATCACATAATAGTGCTCATGAACACTAGTAGTAATACCACACAATTCAGGGACATGCAAATTAACTGATACTGAGATCATTCGTCATTGTAGCTAAATGACTCTGAATCCCACTTTCCACAATCAGAGAAGCAGTCCCCTTTCTCCACATCTCTTAGGGCCCACCGTGGGATTAATTATGGGTCCCAAGATAAGTTTTTGTATTACTTTTTAGTATTTGTATTAGTTCACACCATTTTTTTTTTGCTCACTAAAATGGTTTTTGTTCTATAGTTTTACTCTGATGTCTTTTTTTTTAATGGCCATCCTGTTCATTTTTACATACTCACCGGTTACGATATATCAATAAAATGCTATCTGTACATTTACTTGTGAGATATATTTTTTCATTATTTTGTGTGCTTTAATAGTTGAATGGCATGCTTTACTTATTAATTAGTCACTCCTTTCTATTACAATTGCTAATTCAGTCTTCTTGTCTTTGTAATTATGATTATATCTTTATAAACTGTAGAAACATTTTTTTATTTATGATCTTTTTTATAGCTGAATAATAAAACAAATTGCACATAGAGTCCATGATTAAAATTGTAATCAGATACTATATCATGTTAAGGAATGCATTTTTTTAACAGAGGGAACAGACTTGTTACTTCTCTGCTGTTGCACTAACTCTGCTAGGAAATCATTATCTCTACACACCTCTGCATAAACAATAAAATAAAACTCAAAAATCAATGCAGCATGTGTGCCAAATTTAAACTATTTGATTTTTTTCCCAAATACATCGATGTGACCTTTGCAAAGAAGTCCAATAGATATCTT
Source organism: Protopterus annectens (assembly GCF_019279795.1). Taxonomy (NCBI): domain Eukaryota; kingdom Metazoa; phylum Chordata; order Ceratodontiformes; family Protopteridae; genus Protopterus; species Protopterus annectens. The sequence goes on along the minus strand of NC_056728.1, from coordinate 1,655,750,560 downwards.
TTACCACCCACTGCTTCCACAACCCCACCAGGCTTTTCCCGTTACTTTTAGAAATCTGTGTTGCTGGGGCCTCTTCTTTTAAATAAAATGAGGAGAGTAACAACCACCATAGGGGTATACACTTTCATAGTCACATTGTCATCAAACATGCACAAGAAGGACACTTTCTTTGGCAAGACTTTTTGAAAAGTCAAAATAAAACTGCAGGCACAATTTTTTCATTGAATACCAAGGGCCTAGCAAAAAGTGTTATGTTTGGAATAGCATGATAACCCAAGTATTCATGCAGTACCCAAGTATTCATGCAGTGGCAAGTTCTGAATAAAGGCCTCCATGATTCCAGTTAAGATAATGATGAATCATGAAAGTCTTTTTCAGCTTTTCAGTCCTCATCTGTTGTATTTGGTGTTAAAACACTATGCAGACTTCCAAAGTAACAGTGCTGCCCATTAATCTCATTCACGTTTTCCTGTGAAGGGTTTGAGCTCATCCTGTATGTTAGCAGTGTAACTGCAGGCATTACATATGGCAAAGAATGTTTCACTACCAACATAACATGAGGAACTTTCAGGAGATTGCCATGGTGATCTAACTCTCGGACAACTGATGTGCACATGCATGGTTGTGTTTTATATGTAGATGTCCGCTCTGAATAGAGGGGATGACTGTAACAGTTTAGTTTTAGTGACCTTTTTGTGTTTTATGAGTACAGCTTCAGGAATTCCATCCATTCTGCATCAACCCTAATACTGCATGTACAATTGATTTTGCCTGTCACACATGCAGCATCATGGCTGATATACAGCTGGGAATGAAAAGTTTGGAGCATTGGAAGAAAATCAGAGTTTATGAATTGAGTCTTCATTGCTTCAGACTATACAATATATCAGTGATGGGGTACATTAGCACAGAATATTTCTGAAACTCTTATGTATAAATAGCATACTGTTTGTTCTTTATAAGGATCAGTGATTCTGGCATACTGTCCCATGTCTCCTAATCATACTCTACCACGTTATTATGTCATAGCAAGAGTGGACCTTAAAATGCAGGTTCACTGAAGCATTTCAGGGTGGTAAAGGCAAGATGCAATGCTATCCTGAAGCTTTTAGAATATGACAAAATTATGTTTATATGCATTAAATACTTCGCCTAATACACAGAGGTATTGTTCTTCCTCCCACTGTCTATGCTGTGTCCATTCTCTCATTTCAAAAGATCCCCAGGATTCATTAATTTCTACTCTTGGTTTCTACCCCATTGCTGAAATGCCTTCAGCCTTAAACTTGCTTCTTTCTTAGACAGATGAGTTACTTCTGTCTCTGCAGATAATGAAGACATTTCTATCAGTGTAAGTTATCTTCTTTGCTAGCTTTCTTTTGGCTTACTGAGCTCACATGGTAAATAATCAGTGTTACCCTACATGGCATATAGACAACACCATACCACTGTCCACTCCTTGTCTTGAGATTGGACTTACCTATTTGGTCATTCAGATGTGTTAACCATTGGTCACTCAGATGTGTTAACCATTTTAACCTCATGATTATCTTTAACACATTGCTATCTTGCTATTTTATGCTGTTTAATTTGCAGGGGAGCACTAATTATTATTTATGCATTTTACTGTAATTCCTGTAGTTATTACATAACTTAATGAATCTGTATTATTTATTATTTTATCCATCTTACTATAATTAAAGCAGCAGTTATGCAGCCAATGTGTAGGTGGAGCTTTTCTTCTTAGGGTTCCAGTAAAAATGAATATCAATCCTGTTGGAGGACCCAGTCAACAAAACAAAAGTGACCAAGTAACTAAATGCAAACTGTGCATATTTACATACATACATACATAAATCTGATCCAGCATCATTCTCAGAAGAGGAGACACCATTGACTGCCAAAGGTATACAGGATAGCACTGACAGAGACATTTAGAGTAATAGGTCTGCTGGCATGCAGAAAAAGGAGTATAGGGAGACTAGAACTATCTCACTATTAGCACTAGGAGGCAGGGGTCATGGCATCTGGACATTAAAAAATCAGAAAGGAATATCCACTGTAAAGGTATTAAGCAGCACGTCTTAAAAATGAAACTCCACATGGTCTTAAAAACTAAACTCCACATAGGCCTCCTCAAGTACATGATCATTGTTATAATCTCCCTGCAGATGTCAGTCTCTGCTATGTGGCTGTTCTCCTATCAGTTATAAAGGAAAAGCTATCAGCACAGCTGATGCTGAAATCTGCATTATGAGGAGTAAATTTATTACCAGATTTTATGCAGTCTGTTGCAGGGGTGCACAATATAAGATACCATATTAACAGAGAAAAGGTAAGGTAATGTAAATGCATACCACACATGAACATCTATGTGTGTGTGTGTGTGTGTGTGTGTGTGTGTGTGTGTGTGTGTGTGTGTGTGTGTGTGTGTGTGTGTGTATGTGTGTGAGTGCGTGTGTGGGTGTGTGCATGTGTGTGCATGTGTGCGTGTGTGTGTGTTTGTGTGTGCATGTGTATGTGAGTGTGTGTGTGCATGTGTGTGTGTTTGTGTATGTGTGTGTGAGTGCATGTGTTTGTGTGTGTATGCGTGTGTGAGTGTGTGTGTTTGTGTGTGTATGTATGTGTGAGTGCGTGTGTGTGTGTGTGTGTGTGTGTGTGTGTGTGTGTGTGTGTGTGTGTGTGTGTGTGGGTGTGTGTGTGTTTACAATTGTGTATGGGTGTGTATGTGTATGAGTATGCATGTATGTACCATCATCTCTCTGCTTGTGCCTGGGTGTTACTATATAATGCGATATGTGGCTCCAAAAAGAGAGTTTTTCTGTATGAGAACTGTGCCTGGTATGTAGGAGAGTGCAGTGTGATTCATAAAGTACCTGACTTGCATTAACTTCATTACTTGTTCCTGTATGAGAATCCTCATTTGTATCTCATTAAGGCTTTGTACTCTATGTGAATTACATCATTGTACTGTCTATTACAAATCCCATCCTGACCTTACATAAGGATGCAGCATGCAATCATGCTTTTCAATGTAGCTATGGCCTCTATCTATCCTGGCTGCAGTGGTATGATGATACATATAACTCGGTCTTCTGGGCTTTGTTTGCACTGTAATTATATTGTCAGAATGGTGCAGGCTTCCGCATGCAACATTAGCACTGTAGCACAGCTTAAGTAAATATACTTGCATGGCACTGGCTTTTTCCAGGCCATATAATCTGCATTTTGTTATAATGCCATATCATATGATAGCTGCAGTACATAAACAGCTGCCTTTGAATTGCATTGCTTTTACTTTTTGTTTTTGGTCAGTGGCTCATTTGCATTTGAATTTATGAACTTGCTGCTGATTTTGTGCAGACTATTGTATCTCTTCTGCAGCCCTGATTTACTGCTGCCAAAAGAACTTGTGTATACATTTTCTCATACTTCTCTCAAGATACTATTCCAGTGTTGCTCATACCCCATTTGTGACTCTTGCCAGACTAGTTAATGTTCCTAGCAGCAATCATCCTGAATGTGTGCAGCAAGCCATGAAACAAAAAAACATATTACTATTCCACTACGTGTTTACAATGTGTCATGCTTTTTGCAACAGTCTCTTTTTTCTTTTTAATACTTTTCACACATGGTGACCATATTTATACATTATACTTATTAATGAAATACTACATAATGTAATCTTAATCCATGTTGTTTAATTCATAGTAGGTTTTATTCATGCAAATATGACACTAGATTTATCAAAGCAATAATCATTGTGTTTTACAAGCAGCTTATTTTATTTGCTAGTAGACATCTTTTAATGAGACCAACATGCAAGGAGCATATCACGGAAGTGCCATTGAAGTGAAGGTGAAAAAAATGAACACACTGAAAAATAATACACTACGACAAGCATGCATGCTTCATTTCAGATATAATTTATGTAATGTATTCTGAGTTCTGTTTACAAAACTGATGGAATATAACTAAGATAACTAATATTACTTTATTCTCATGACTTGTGTGTTGTATCATGCAGTCCCTGACAAGTTAAATAAGTAACTATTTCTATGTTGTATGCCAAGGGGAATGTATAGAAGCTGCTGAAATGAGTCAACTGCTTATTTCTTTTATGAGTTGAAATTTTTTGAAATCACCCTCAAACTTTCAGTGATGATATTCTTAAAAAACTGCACTCTGTGAATGAAATGAAATGAAAAGAATGATTATTTGTCACCATCTGGTTTGCTCACAATAAAACGATTTGCCTACCCTCTTTTTATATTTCAGTTCCTATACCAGATTCTGTCCCTATATAACAATTTTCAAATCTGCTTTAATTCACCAGATTGGGCATCTCATTTACCTTATTATTAAGAGCATCTCCTATATCACCTATTGTTCATTGGTAGACTGATAGATTTTGTCTCTGTTAAGTATACCAACGAGTCTGCAGTAAGTTTTCAAATACAAGTCAATGCACTATGCATAGGTTCATATTTCATACTGCTCCTAAAAAGCTTTCGGAAAAATCAGCAAATGTATCCCATCTGGTAATAACATGGCAAAAAACAGCAGATGAGAGAAAGCTGTACAAATAACAATTTTCAACTGCAAATAACATCTATCCACAATTCAGCAGCAGCAGTTGTCAGTGATTTAATAGAGCACATAAGGATTGTTTTACATTGTAAAGCCTTGAGGGTAGGCATGACATCTAAAGCTTATTGAAAAAGAATAGTTCATTAACCTGGGGCTTATACTCCAACACCTCTTAAGAAACAATACACACTTTTGAACAAAATAGCTGAGAGCCAGATTTGTTCATTTACATTCCTCTTTTCATATAATTTTTCCAACTCATTATAACACAATGTATTCATCTGTTAAGGATAGAACTCATATATATGTATGTATGTAAATTTTGGGCACATGTGTTTGTGTGAATATGCATGTGTGTATATGAATGTGTTTGTATATATGCACATACATACACACACACACACACACACACACACACACACACACACACACACACACACACACACACACACACACACACACAAAACACACATGCACACACTTGTAGAGTTTATTTTAAAGCTTATTTCTCTGAAAGGGTTACTTGAAATGAATGCATTTTTAAAAGTACGCAACATTATAGGTTCCCTTGCTCAGTGGAGTGCATAGTGTAAATTTTATTTATTTTTATTGCTTAAATCGAAGGCTCAAACTCTGCACCCCACACTTAGATGCAACAAAGTTTAGGTTTTAACAAATAACAATGCATGAAAGAGAATATACTGTGTGAATTTGCTATATGAATGCTGCAGCTTTACCCATTTTGTTTTATTATACTAATCTTTATTTGCAATGACAAAATTGCAAACAAGGTACATTTATTTAACTGAATTTTACTGATATGGAATTTTTACAAGGATACATTACAGGACTTCTAAGAAAACTGCAGTATTCCCTTCAGTATGTAACAAACAGCTGAGAATATACTTGACATACCCTTCAGAAGATAACCCTATTCTTTTCTGATTTTATTTTATTTTATTTATGTATTCATTTATTTAATTATTTATTTAATTGCATTTTTTACCATCTGTACTTCAAGTTATATGGCATTATTTCTGCCAAAATATATGGTGGTATTTTTCATAGGATCATAGGATATTACTAGGCTATCGACCTGAAGGTCATTTTAAGCCTAGCTGTTTCATCCCAATGTAATACCATAGAAATGATAATCAATACCCAAGATTGCATTTAGTGATGACTGCTCATGTCCAGGAGGGTTGTGGTCTCTATCCCTGGTAAGAATTTATGGTGTCCCATCTACTTGTCCATGTTCCTCTTGAACAGTGTCATAGAGGTGATGTGTTTCTCATGAATTGGTGGCCTGTTCCAAAGACGTGGCAGCCACTCAAAGACAAATCTGTCCCTCCTGCATGTCCTATTTAAGTTGCAGGCCATATTTTGGTACCTCAAATGGGTAGCCCTAGTCTCATTTGATTTATGGATATGCAGCAAGTTTATTAGGTTTGGGTCTTGGATTGCTCTGCAGGCCAGACATAAGTCTTCCCTAAGAAGTCTATTTGATAGAGATTATACTGACAGGGGCTTTAGTTGGTCTTTGTAAGGCACATGCTGGAGCCCCTTGATTTGATTTTCTTTGTTAGAAACCTCTGAGGTCTCTCTAATTGCTGTAGATGCTTAGTACGGTACATACTGAATGGGGCGTTATACTCAGTTATGGGCCAGATAAGTGCCAAGTATAGGGGCTTATAACTTCTTTTACCCTCAAGGCGATGTGTTTGCTAATCAAGTGAGCTACATATTAAACTTTCCTTACTACAGTAGATGCACGGTGATCAAAGTAAAGGTCACAATCAACTTGTGATCCCAGGTCCCTTACCACTTTATCGGTACTTAGGGTATTGTTGCTGATTTGGTAGTGTGAGGGGTCATTGTTTGTGCCAAAGGAAATGATGATGCATTTCTTTGCATTCAGTTTGAGACCAAGACTAATATCCCAGTCGTTGGTCTGCATGAGACCCTCCTGGAGTATACTGACATCATTTGAGGATTCAATGATTGCATCTAGTTTGGAGTCATCTGCAAACTTGGTCATCCACAACATCTTAGTTTTGACCTGAACTTTTTAGAAGTATATACCAAGCAGTAGTGAGCCCTGCACTGACCCCAGTGACACCCCACTGGTCTGCTGCTTCATGTGGAGTCAACCACTTTGATAGTGTGTGTACAGTTTTTGAGCCAACTGGCAACCCATCTTACAATGAAGGGGTTTTACATTCAGTTTTCCAAGTTTATTGGTAATGTGAGATTGTGTCGAATCTGTTTACCTGGTTGAGGTATGCTGTGTTCACAGATTTGCCTTCATCAATGGCCTTGGTCACATTTTCAAATAAATCCACCAGATTTAACAGGCAGGATCTGCCCTTCATGAAGCCAAATTGGGTATTATCCAGGGTTTGGCATTCACATATGTTTTTATTTATGAGGTCCATAATGATACGTTCCCTGGCCTTACAGATTAGGCTGGTCAGGCTAATAGGTCTGTAATTCCCTGAGTCTGTTGCTAGACCACCTTTGTGGAGGGAAAGAACTGTTGCTCTTCTCCATTATGATTGAAAAGGTTACTTAGTGGTGATACTACTTCATCTTTTAGCCTGTTTAAAAGACATCCTGGGGTGTCATCTGGTCCCACACAGGCTGTGCTTTTTGCCTTGGACAAGGCTTATATAGGGTGGGGGAAGTTTGGGTGAAGGTTTGTTGTAAGTTATGAGGGGATAAGGGAGTGAAATTTTCACCAAACCTATCCGCTAGCAGGATTGCTATCTCTGTGGGGTCAGTGTGTGTGATACCATTGGCCACTAGTTCTGCATATGCTTGGGTCCTACCCTTTAGGTTACATATGTAGCTGTAAAAGGTCTTATGGTTATTCTTGGCTGTACTTGCTAAGTTACTTTTAAAGGAACCCTTGAAGGATTTGACAAGTTGTCTTATTTGCATGCTGATGGCTGATGAGGGTGCTTTTCCATTTTTGGGGTCATACTTTTGTTTTCTTTGACAGTAATTTTTTGCATTTATTGTAAAGTTTGTGGATGCTACATGTCCATCATGGCAGCTTGTTTTTACTTGTGGCTCTGGCTTTGATTCTTTCTGGTACAGCTGAGTTTATACACTTATGCAAGTGATTATACAGGGCTTTAGTGTAAGCTTTGGCATAGTTACCACTTCCAGCTTAGGTTGGGCCTTGGAATACATTTATACCTTCACCTAGGAGGGCATCGTTTGCCTTGATGAAGTTTTTTAGCCTGATTTCACCCTTTGTGAGTTTTAGTGTTATTGCCAGCTCAAAGGTGACTGATTTGTGGTCAGTTTTAACTGCTGAAGGTCTGACATTTGCAGCAGTGCATTTGTTTGACATGTTGGTGATGACCAAATCCAGAATGCATGTTAACCTTGTCAGGGTTTGGACAATTTGTTCCAGAACATTTGAATTAAAACAGTCAAGGAACTTTTGCGATAGTGAATTAGGCCTAGTGTAACTTTCCCAGTTGATGGTGGGATAATTGAAATCCCCCATAACCAGTGTGTTGGGTAAAATTTGGATTGTCTCCAGTTTGGGCAAGTAGGCTTCATGGGCATCGTGACCCATAGAGGGGGGATCTATAATTGGCTCTGACTTGAGTGAGAGTCTTACCCACTGTAACCTGGACCTGTAGTAACTAAATGGAGTTGTCCAGTCAAACTTGACGGGAGGTGAATTTATCTCTAATATAGATTGAAACACCAGCTCCTTTGGTTTTATACATTCATTTTTGTGGTCTAAAGGTGTGGAAGGCATTGCAGCCTTGGAAGGCTGGGGTACTGTCTGAGACCTTGAACCAGGTTTCTGTAACTGCACAGACATGAACATCTTCTAGTGATATCGGTACTTCCAGGGAGTGCAGTTTTTGGTTTAAGCTCCTAGCATTTAGCAGCACGACCCTTATTTTGTTCCAATTGGTTATTTTCACATTGGTAATGATAATTTTGAGACCTTGCCTAAAAAAGCACTATGGAGGATGCAAGAGCCTTTTCCAGCAGCCGGCAGTTAACAAATTAGTTATTTAAACACTGCTTGATGGAAAAAAACAAAACAAGCAGAACAGATAGCTTAAAACCAGTGAAAATTGCCAGTAAATACTTAAGCAGTGATACTAACAAAAAAACTTTGTAAACAGTGAAAACAGCAATAAAATTCAATTCAACAGACACAATAAAACAGACAATTGCAGTACAACAGTGTAGTTTAGTACACAGTACATAAATACAGTATAAAAGGAGGCAACAGGCAATAAATACATGCAGTATATACAGTATTGATAGAACCAGTTTTCAGCTGCTGTAAATACTTTTTGGGTAGTAGTCTGTAGCTCAGCTGGGGATGGTGCTGAACATATCAGTGTTGAGTCATCTGCATATTGAATGCAGGTGGTTTGTGGAAGGGACATATTTAGATCATTAACAAAAATAGAGAAGAGGAGTGGTCCAAGAATGGAACCTTGTGGGACTGCAATTTTAATGGGAAGCTGAGAGGATATGTGATTGTCCCAAAGAACTGCTTGCTGTCTATTTTCTAAGTAGGAATTGAACCACTGATTGCCTGGGAGTCTAATGCCAGAGATTTAAGGATGTTTAGTAAGAGTTTATGGTTAACCATATCAAAGGCCTTGGAGAGGTCTAAGAAGAGAGCTGTGGACAGCAAGTTGTTATTATGATTTTTATTAATATGGTCTGTGAAGGGTAAGAGTGCAGCAGTTGTTCTGTGATATGGTCTAAAACCATGTTGGCAGTCAGCTAGGAGATTGTTTTGGAGAAGATGGTCGAGCAATTGCCGATGAACGCATCTTTCCATGATTTTAGCTAAAGGAGAAAGTAGGGCTATGGGACAGAAGTTAGAGAGTTCGTTAGAGTTACCCCCCTTATGTAGAGGAATGATATGAGAGACTTTCCAGAGGGATGGGATAAAGCCTTCGGTTATGGTTCGATTTATTAAAATAGAAACAGGATAGGCAAGTACTCCAGCTGCAATTTGCAGATACTCATCTGGGAGGAGGTCAGCTGAAGGTGTATAGGGTTTAATTTTTTTCTGATAAATGTGTAAGTTTTTTGAGAATTGTGAACTAAAAAGAGTTGTTTATCAATTATAGGAAAAATACAGATATTAAGCAATGACTAAAGTCCTTGGTAAAAGCCATACCCATAATTCAAAATTTGCTCTGCAGCTATGCAACATCGGCTCATGAAGGGTCCATTGCAAGGAATGAATAATGCTATTGAATTTGAATATCCAGGACTTAGTGTTTCAGACTTCTCATTTCTACTTAGCTCTTGTATTATAATAAACAGTTACAGAGTGTAACAACTGAGTCTAAATATGTATATTTCACAGTACATTACCAAACAATGAAAATATGCATGAGGTAACCATGCATCACAGGTGCATTTTGTTTCAAAACTGGAATACTAGTACAAGTTTAGGTCATACATGCTAGAAGCAACTCTTTATACCAGTAAGCAGTGCTTTGTGTCAGTAAGTGTTACAAAGTGCAACTTTCTGGTAAAGTATAGTGTAAGACTATTGCTGCAGAGACAGCCAATATCACATGACATGGTCATTATTATCAATGTCATAGTGGAGAAGAAAGGATGTAAAGGATAGTAAAGAAGAAAGGGGAAGCAAACAGAGGGAATTTATTTATTTTTTATTTATTTACAGTTTTATAACTGCGTAAGTGAACTGGTCTACAGACCACTCAGCCACAACCCAGGTAAAAAGTATGCCAGGAAGAATAACAAATAACAAATAACATTGAAGGGATCCAAACAAAAAAGCAATGCACTGAAGTACAAGGATTAGGCAAAAGACATTTTAATAAATTGTGTAAACTATACAAAGATAAAAAAGATTACAAAAATATACAAAAATAACATATGGTAAAAGAAGAGATAATTAAATATCTAAAAATGAACAGGTAAAACTATAAACTAGTATAATGAGTTATGCTAGTTAAAAAATTAAGTAGAGTAAGGTTAAATTTGAATGGTCTAGCCAGTATCAGGAAGGGACTTACATCTGAATTCTTGATTATAGACAGTATCACAGTAAAATACTAGGCACAAGGGGCCAATTTAATCCTAGCCAAATTCCCCAAAATAAAATTTTATAGGAAATGGTTCCCAGATGTTTTGTGAGCAGTTTATATTGTTAGGTAGACAAACAATTACAATTTTCATCTCTCTAGAAGAGAGATCAGTGGCAGACCAGAATATGTTTGTGATTCCGGTTCTGCTTGAATAAATGCAGGGAAGAACTCTGCTTCATATGGATGGCCTGTTCCACAGAAGGGGGACCCTCTGAGACACATACCTTTATTTTCAGCATTTCCTGTTTTTATTCCAGATGAGGTTTAGGTCCCTAGATTGGGTTTTTCTGATGGTAGTTGTTTTCTGAATGTGTAACAGGTCCATTAGAATTGGATCTGAGAAAGCTTTGAAGGGTAGGCATAGCAGCCCGTAGGAAACTAAATATAGGGACAATGATTTGACGTGGTTTGCATAAGACTTGTTTGTATTCCTTTTTGTGAGAAATCTATGTCAGCATTCCATTTGTTACATATGCATAATATGGCACATACTGAAGGAGTATTGAAGTCAATGAAATGTCTTGCTTATTTGTGGGTGTAGGTGTATATCCCCAGTAAAGGTATTTGGAGAGCCATTGGTTTTGTAAAGAAAGAAGCAGTCATATAGGATTGGGTCTTTCATGTCACAAAATGCAAGACCTGGGTCTCCCAGGAGCAGCTAGTGGGTTAGTAAGTATGAGGAAAGTTGTATTATTTTTTAACAACTTTATTGAATTATCATTTAAGACATAGGCAAAGCATACATTTATATAAAAGAAAACAAACCATATTAACATATTCACAGTTGCAAATAGCATTCATTACATATATCTTTTTGTATATTTATCATCAGTTCAGCATTATATAAATTGATCAATTCCTGGCTTCCCATAAACCTCACTCCTCCCCCAAAACATTATTCTGCATGTATTGTTCCCACAATTTCCATTTTTTTCTATGTAATTTACTGCTACCCTTTTCTAAAGATCCCACTTCCAGTTCATTTATCTCTGTTACACTGTTCAAAACTTCAGATTCAGTTGGTTTAGACTTTGATTTTCATTTTCTTGTAATTGCTTTATTTATTTATGTTTTATTTTGGAGGGAGAGATCATCAGAATTAAACTTAACCAGGCCTTACTATGTCTAGGAGTCTCACTCCCAAAACATATATTCGCAGTTACTGCTTTCTTTCCTATCCCACCTCCAACCTTTGCCATCTACCTGAGGAAAATGCTTTGGAGTCTGCTTGGGATATAAAAATACCTGTGCAAACACTTCCAAGCAAAAATCTTAAATCTTCCAGACTTTATTGCAGATTTGGGAGACATACATATGTCCTCCCATTGTTTCATTGTGAATTTCTTATTCAGTCTCCCTTCCCAATCTTTTCTAACCTCTTCTGATTGATCCCTACAGTTATCATGCAGTATTTTATATTCTCTGTAAAATTCCCCCAAAGTAGGCAGAAGACAGCTCGATATGCAGCTAAATCCAAAAACTTGATGAACCAGCAAGTAATCATACCAAAAAACTTTCTGAAGAAGCGGTATGACATTACCGTGAAAGCGCTAACTTTCTTTCTCTGTAATAAAGTTTTTTGATATGATTACTTGCTGTTTCATCAAGTTTTTGGATTTAGCTGCATATCAAGCTGTCTTCTGCCTGCTTTGGGGGATTTTAGAGTTTTACAATTTTGTTTGGTTGCTGCAGTTGGGTTTGTTTTTATTTTATATTCTCTACTAATTATCCCTTTTTAAACTTGGCTTTAAATCTGTGGGGCATTTTCAGTTTAGCAATATAATTGAATTGAACAAATCAACGGGGTCATTGCATTCAACACTAGGTCTGAAAATGGAAGAATACAGTGGTATAATGGCCTCATTGTATGTTGAGGATATTTTCTTAAAAATTAACAAGGGCAGATAAAAGGAATTCCTTATTGTAGAGGAAATATGATGATCAAATGAGAGTAAGAGAGTTGTACACATAAGTAGCAACAGAGGAACAATACAAGGCAAGCAATCTCAGGGATCAAAAGAGGCCTATCCATATACAGCTTTATGTGGACAAATTTAAAAGCTATTGCTATCCTTTAAATGTATGTAATATTGTCCACCTCCTAAAACAGACAAGGTCATAAATGATAACTCGGGTGTAAATTTATACCTAGCCATCCAATCATCAAGACAAGCCTTAAAGACAAACAAAGTAATGCTTCACTTGACCTGTAGTGTTAACTTATTCTATAGGTAGGGAATAAATTGAGGTTGGAACCTATTCTTCCAGCAATTCTTGCTTATTTCTTGTTGCAAATTTAGGTCCCCAGTATTGGTGTTTGTAGAGCCAGTGTTTTTGTGAACAATTAGCAGATCAGATAGGATTGGGTCTTTCATGGCTCAAAATGTGAGACATATTTCTCCTTGGAGCAGTCAATAGGCTACTAAATATAAAAACTGTATTAATCTAATAGGCCAGCTGATAAATGTAACTCTTTATTTATTTATTTGTTTGTTTGCTTGTTAATAATTGTAGGGGACTTTGCTATTGAGTGATATACTTGGATTTGTACATACTAAGAGTGGTATTTGGTTTGATATTTATTCACTCAGTGTTATTATTGTAACTTCAGTGAGCTTGAGCTCTAGTGGACATCAATGAAGATCTGCATCTAGAATGAAATTAATAATTGGATTTCTTAAAGATGATTGGGACCTCTAAGATCTTCAAGTTAGTGTCATGGGTAATCCAAGACCAGTTAACTGTTGACAAAACACCTATTCAAATCATAGCTAGCTCTAGACCCCCAACCATGACTCAGGATGCCCACTCGACCTATCTGGGATTACTTGAATTCATCAAGATTTAACCCTCTACCCTGATCCTGGGTGATTTTATCTACCCAACAATAGAGTGGAAGACCTAGTCTAGCTGAAACATGAATGCCCAGAGATTCTTTGACTTCGTCAATGCCAATGCATTGGATCAGCTGGTCGACACCCCTACTAGAGGTGAAAATATCCTGGACCTGGTACTAACCAACATGAGTAGCCACTGTAGCACCCCTACAGTGCCATCCTCCTTGGTAAGATCAGACTTTAAAGCAATCACTTTCTAAGTCACCATCTACCCTGACCCAAACCCCTTGTCAGGGTCAAACTAAAAAAACAACTTTTCCAAAGCTGACTACAACCTCCTGAAAGCAGGTATAAGCAGCTTCACAGCCACTGTCCCTTCAGTTGGAACTAGCATTAATGTCCAAGCCTGCAGCAAAAAACTATATGAGCACCTGCATAGTTGCATGGACCCAACAATACCTGAGAGGTCCAAATCATCTTTCTCAAGAAAGAGTAAACCTGTCTTGTGGACCACAGCAATTAACAAACTCTATAATAAAAGGAAAAAATTGCTGTCCAGGACCAAGAAGGAGCAGTTGCCAAATTGGAAGCAATCTCTTTTTTGTCTGAATAAGCAAATAAGGTCCACTAAGGACAATCAGAAGGTCTTCTTCACATATGTTCACAATCTCAAAGGTAACATTCAAATATGCTCTGAACTGATGGTCAAGAACACCACATACACAAATGCCATAGATATAACCAACCTGCTGGCAGACAGGTTCAGTGAAACCTTCACCCCCCCATCCTCCATCAGTAAACCAGGACATCCACATCACCTGACCCCTCCCCTCATCACTAGGGAGCAGGTCTTTAATGCCCTCTTGAAGGCAAAAAATTCAGTCTCCATGGGACCTGACAACATCCCCAGGCTGCATTCTACATGAACTCAGGCATGAGCTCTCAGCATTATTAGACAGCCTATTCAACCAAAGCCTGAGCACCAGCTTCATCCAGGCTGAATGAAGGAAAGCCACTGTCATCCCTCTACACAGAGTGCCCACTGACCCCAGCAATTATAGGCCCATCAGCCTAACTAGCTTGATCTGCAAGGTCATGGAACTCATTACCATGGACTTTATAAACAGGAACAGTGTCAACCACCAAATGTCTGACCCCACACAGTTTGGTTTTGTCAAAGGGAGATCATGCCTGTTAAACTTGGTCGACTACTTCGAAACAGTCAGCAAAGCCATGGATGAGGGAAGAGAGTCCACCCCACCTACCTTGACCTAGCCAAAGCTTTCAACACTATTCCCCACTCGATAATAATAGATAAACTCTCCCAGCTAGGCATCAACCTGTATGTTACTAGATGGGTAGCTAACTGGCTCACTGATAGAACCCACGCAGTCAAAATAAGGGAAGCCACCTCTATTAGTAGACCTGTAATGACCAGCGTACCACAAGGATCAGTCTTGGGGCCTCTACTGTTTTGGATATACTTTTGTGAGGTGCAAGCCAAAAGCAGTGGTCTGCGGCTGACCAAGTTTGCAGATGACTACAAGCTGGGTGCTGTCTTAAATTCCCCTAGTGATGTGAACATTCTGAAATAGAGCCTTACCCAAAATAATGACCGGTGCCAGAAGCATGGCCTCAAACTGAATGCCAAGAAATGCATCATTATCCCCTTTAGGGAGAATGGCATCCTCACTAATTATCACATTAATAACAATGTACTAAGCATGCAACCAGTTGTGAGGGACTTGGGCACCCAGGTTGATAGCAACCTGACTTTTAACCACCATGTTGCCTCAACTATACGGAAGGCTTTCTACATGGCCCACCTTATAAATAAGGGTATTTCATTCAGGAACAAAGAGGTCATAACATCCCTGTACTCCTCCCTTATCAGACCAATTATTGAGTACAATTCTCCCTTCGGCATGTACCTTGCCAAGCACATGCAGCAGCTGGAGAGACCACAGAGGCTCCTGACCAAGAAAATCCTGGGTCTCAAACACCTATCCTATACAGATAGGCTAAAATCCCTGTCCCTCTATTCAGTCTTGTACAGACTGCTCAGAGGTTATCTGTGTCTGGCATATAAGGCCATCTCAGACCCAGCCTCGATGTGGTTGCTGCATATCTGTAAGTCAAACTCCACACAAAGCAGAAGTAAGGCCTCAACCCGGTCTGTGACATTAAATGAACTTGTTGGTGGGATAGATTTGTGTCCCAAAGACTCCCCATTTGTGGAATAGACTCCCTCTCCATGTCAAACAGAGTATCTCATTAGCCCTTTTTAAGAGGAACCTGGACGACTGGATGTGAAACAGAAAATACACCCCTGGGATCCCACCTGTGTCCCTGCTGGACAGGGGAAACAGGCGCTGACTTTCTGGAAACATGGGTGAAATTCTTGGTAATACCCTACTATCATCCTATGAACCTATAATTTGTCATGAGATGATGGTATTTCTGACAAATACAGATTCTCCTCCACAATTATCCAAGGTCCTGAAGGCATGACAGGTTCTAATCCCTTGTATAGATGGAGCACAGTCATTGCACTATAACATTTTTTCAGTGCCTACACATATATGAATGCAATCAAGTTGCATGTCCTTCTTCTTTTTCTTCATCGTTGGGTTCTTACTATATTCACATAGTCAGAAGCAGCCATAATTCCTCACTGTTGTAATCTAATGCAAGTCACTATTAACTAGTCAAAACTCTGTTAATTCAATGTGACTACTTAATAATAGCAAATAATTGAAATTAATCAGTATCACCTCCATTTATGAAATTAATTATCATGAGCACTATATTCTATGAAAAACTGATAAATACAATTGCTATTAGAATGAAAGGAAGCTCTATTAATTATAAATACTTAGCCAAATTAGCTTATTTTTAGATAAAAATGGTTATAATACTTTGTGAAATGAGATAATTGTGTTACATTTTATATAATATCTATTTACCTATACAGCACTGCATAATAAGCTTCAAAACTGTAGCTCAAGCAGAATTCAATTAATAGAATTTTATGCATCATGTAAATAATGTACATATTTATATTTGTATCATTTCTTCTTTGCGATTAGGTTAAATTGAATGTTAATAATTAGGACTCAGATCTGAATAGTGTACAATTTCTAAATTTGTTACAAACATTACTATATGTTTTGTGGTTAACATACAGAAAATTCTGTAAATGTATTTAAAAAAAGCATGTCTCTAGAATGTGGTTTACTATCAAAATGTGGTATGGTACTTATACAAAACTGGGATGGCCGAATGCAAGTTTTCCAGTTTCCATAATACCGATCCAGAAATGTTCAAATCCTCATTATTGAATGATTCTGTGCATTCGCTAGTATGGGACTGATGTTCTGATAAGAGATTGCACAACAACGGGGTCATGAAATGTATCCTTTTCCTTACTGTAGTGTGATCTCAGAGTTGGAATATATAACATGCAGGGGTATCGGGGTGCAGCTGCCAACATAAGAGGTGCAGGGTGGCTAGCACCCCTACAAAAACATTAACGGTAACACAGAATTTCAACATCAGAACTTTTATTTATTTATTTATTTGCTATTTAACTGGGTTAGTCTGGCTGGGCAGATGCCCCTTTTCAGCACAGACCCGAGGAGAAAAGCTCAAATACAGAAATTAATTTTTTACAATCAATTAAATATTTAAACATACTGTCATGAGGAAATACATACAGCAAACATAGATTAATCTTAAACAATGTTTGAAGCGAAAGTAAAAAAAGGGAAAAAAAAACAAACATAGATACAATTGTTATGTGCCATACAATCACAGATTCATCACGTACATTGTTTAAATGGAAAATAGCAAACCTAAGTATAAGAATAGTGAGGCAATACAGTGCCAGAAAGAAAGGTCCTGGCACAAAGGAAAAGAAAAGTGGGGTATAGAATATAAGAGGAGGGAGAAATAGGAAGTAGAAGTGTGAAGTGAAGAATAGGAGTTTAGTAGGAGGGAAAAGTAAAAGAGCAGGGACATAGAAATAAAATACAAGTAGGAATAGATATCTGTAAGAAATAAGGGTAGAGAAAGAGGGGGGTCTGAGGCAGAGTTTAAGTAGGATCTTTACAGGGGCAGGTCCAGGAGTTGAGCAGATATTCCTTTATAGCGAGTTTGAAGTTGCAAGAGTTTTGGAGGCAAGTGTGCATTTGAATGCTTTCAATGTTCAAATGTTGATTCAATGGTTACCATTTCTGACATTTTGGTAATTCTATATTATCAAATCTAAATAATGAATTTGATCAAAAAAGTGGAAAATTGTTTTGATTTTCCACACTTGATAGTAAATCCTAGAATGCAATGTGTTAGCACTTGAAGAAAATTTATAAAGACTGGCAGATGGACAGCATTACTGATACCTTGAAACAATGGCACTTAGGTGTGGGAGGGGGTGAAGGTGGAGTTAAGCTTGTATAATATTATAATAAAAGTTATCTTTAAGCATGGTGCATCATTCTCACATCTCCCTGACTGGCATGGACTTAGACATGTACCAAATAATGACTAACAATGTACAAGGGACAATTTGTCATATACTCCTTGCGTGATTACACTTGCCATTTGCTTTGACTTTGTCAGCATCTGTTTTTAGCCCTCCTACATCTAAGCCATGACCCATGGATTTCACAGAAGTTACACCATTTTTTCATCCGTTCCTGTTGAGTTTCAGTGCTTAAATGTCAATCATTTAATTGGCCTTACTACATGCAAATCCCAGTCACCCCATGTAATAGATTCTCAGACAAGAATGCCATCTGTTATGTGGACTACTCCTTAGAAGAATGTAACTATAATTGCTTCTGCTCTGTGGAATACTTCTTTAGCTATTAAGGCTTCAAATGATAGTCTTTAAAAACTGCAACTTCCATGAAGTGTATTAAAGGTGCTTAGCTTGGAAGTTGCATCATTCAAATGAGTCTGACAGAACTCTTGGCTAACAGCAATAGTATAGAAAAAAGTAGCATTTGGCATAGTAGATACCATTTCATCAATCACTGGTAGTGAATAATATTCCATTTTATTTATTTATTTAAGTCTTAATGATGTATGCATATCAGTAATTTTTTTCTGTTTCACTACTGACACAATACTAGTTACCCACTCTGTCATTTCTGTATGTCTGACTATTATGTGAATAGCTTTCATGCACTTAAATGTATGTCCTAATGTAGTTCTCAGTACAGCTGCTATCTTCTTACAGCCTAAAGCACTCATTGCTTCGGAACACTTTATACCACATCCTAAGCCTTCAAAGAGTTTGGAGTATTTCTGCAGAAGGTCATCTGAACTGTAGAAGTCTGTAACACACATCCAATAGCCTTGTTATTTGTGTTTTTGAATGTGGGGTGCTGATCCTCTATACATTTTTATTACTGCTGCCTCACTATCCACTGATCCTTAATATACGCAGAAGATTCTGCTGCTGTCTCCTTATTGCATTCACTTCTATGCTACTTGAATGTATTTATTTAATACTAATGTGATATGTTTCTGTAAATGGGCAAATGTTCTGACTCTTCTACCTCTACCCTATCAGACTGATTGTGTTGACTTCTCACCATGCCCATGTTTCAATCTGTAACAGATAATAAAGCATTACGTACCTGTCCTGCATGAATTCTTTTTTTTTTAAACAGTTTTATTGATTTTAGTTTTACTGATTTTGATTATAATGAAAACAATCACATAAACATATATAAGATAATTTACATTATAGATTTACAAATTGATAACATGTATTTATAGAATTTAAATATGAATATACGAATGACAAAGCAAACAAACTAAAGTTTGTACATAGACATCCAGTATTTATACATTAACATACACTATAACCTTCCTTTTGTAACTTGTTCTCATGAATGACAAGGAAAGTCAATTACCTTTATGCAAAAATGATCATTTTTCCAACATATTTTGTAAGTTAACCCATAAATGATATTCATGTGTCTTTCTAGAAGTTCTAGAGGTTATGGTTCTTATCTGTAAATGACTAACTTCTTTTAATAAATTAGTAAACTCACAGCATGTAGGAGGATGTTTTGAAATCCAATTTTTTGTTATGATCTTTCTAGCCACTGCCAATATAGTCCATAGTAATGAATATTGAGTTTTCCTAACACATTGTGGAACAGGTGTATTAAATATGATTAATGATTTATTCAATATGATGTCTGAAAAAAGTGCTTGTGCTTGTAAAAAGTAATTTACTTTATTCCAAAATATATTTAAGGTTGGATAGTCAAAAAACATATGTGCCCAGTTGATATCTACATTAGAGTTGTATCTATTACATATGTTCTGTTTTTTATTCATTTTGTCCATTAATTGTGGGTATAAAAGGATCTATTCATGAATCTCCATGTGTAAAATCTTCCATTTCAGAGAAAATGATGTTTTCCCAGCTGATTGTAGCATATTAACCTTATCTTGCTCACTTGGGGAATTATGAGTAATTAAACTATAATAACTCCAGTGGTTATGTGTGCAAGAAAATGTTTCTTCTCTTAAAAGGCTATAAATAAAGGAGAGACTACCTGAATATGTATGTTGGTGTAATAATGTTGATTGAAGAAATTGTAATAATATCCTGGTGTCATGTTTGCTAGTTGATGAAGCTAGTTTCAGCTTATTATCAAGATATAGTATAAGTGTTTGTATATCTAACCATGAGGAATGATTAAGTTTATACTCCTGTATAATATGATCTATTGAACTAGTCTTGTATTCATAAGTTAGCTGGAACCAGTATTTGAGTTCATTGTTTTTCAGTTGAGAAATTTTGTTAATATCTGAGGTAACAAAAGTCTCTTGTGTATATGCTATAGGAAATAACAAAAAAGTAGTCTTTATATTTAACATGTTGATATATAAAGTTTCTAAAGTTAAGTATAATATTATGTATGTAATTGGCAGTATGATTAGGATTAGTATGTGTGATAAAATATTCTTTTAAGATCCATATAAAAGGTGTGTTTATGAATTCTAGTTGATATGATGTTGGTCTCATTATAAGTTCCATGGCTGATACTCCCCATAAAGATTTCCATTTAGCTAAATAGGTTATATTTAAGAGCTGAGAAATTGATCTGATTATAGCGGAAATTAAATAGAGATTTAGATCTGGGAAAGCTATTCCACCATTCTTCCAGATGTTAGTATGTTGATTAATAGTATTTCTAGGTTTTTTTTGTGACCAGAAGAATCTAAGTATTAAAGAGATTAGTTTATTTATAAACCTTTTTGAGGGTAGAATTTGAATGGATTGTATTATGCATAAGATTTTAGGTGAATTATCATTTTTATAATGGTTAGTCTTTCTTCAGTAGTAAATATTATTGCATTCCATTTTGAAAATAATTCTTGGATAGTTTGTAAACATTTGTTATAGTTTAATTGAATTATTGATTTAATGTCTTTGGCAAGAATGATTCCAAGATATGTGATTTGATCTGTGTTAGCAATGTGATATGTATTATTTCCTATCATCCTTTTTTTATTTTTTTTTATTATTAGGATATATGGGTAGAATTTTTGTTTTATTGTCACTGAATGATAGACTGGACATCATTTGAAATGTTTTAATTGATTCATATAATGACATGAATGAGGAGTCATTTCCCTTCGTGGTGATAAGAACATCATCCGCAAACAGCTGGATTTTGGCTATATTGTCTTTATTCATTTCCAAACCCTCTATTTCTTTATTGTTTTTTATTTCCTTTGCCCAGGGTTCCATGATCAAAGTAAATAGTAGAGGAGAGAGAGGACATCCTTGTTTGGTGCCTTTTGTAATAGATATTTTATTGGAAATATATAACCTTATTTTGATATATGCATAGGTTTCTTCATATAAATGTTTTAGAAGATTAATAAAATTATGTGAAAAATGTAAGCATTCCAAAAGAATAAATAGATAGATCCAGTTAATAGAATCAACGGCAGCATTAATATCAAGACAAATTAGTGATAAGTTCCTTTTCTTCCTTTGTGAGAAGTCTATAATAGCTAGGGTTCATTTTATATTATCAAAAGTACTTCTGTTAGTTATAAATCTTGTCTGGTCTTTGTCTATTAAGTGGGGTAAGAATTTCTTCAGTCTTTCTGAGAATATATTCATAAACATCTTACAATCGATATTCAGTAAAGATATTGGTCTGTATGAAGAACAGAATTTTGGGTCTTTATTTGATTTTAAAATAGGGGATATAAATGTATATTTCCAGGATGGGGGTGTAATATTATCACTTTGGGTCGAATTATATACTTTGTGTAGTAAGGAAATAGCCATTTTGGGCATTATCTTATATATTTCAGGAATAATTCCATCGTTACCTGGAGCTTTGTTTAATTTAAGCTTACTTACTTGACTTTGTACATCTGATAAAGTAATTTGTTTATCAATAACTTCAATTTGTTGTTTGTTTAGTTTATTATATATATATATATATATATATATATATATATATATATATATATATATTCTTGTTAATATAATCTCTTATGTTATCTTGTGTTTGAATTTGTTGTGTGGATTGATTAATTTCATCAAAGTGACATCTAAACTCTTCTACTATATCTTGCATACTATGTACTTGTCTTTTCTTTTTTTCAGAATGTATTTCTTTAATATAATTATATTTATTTAATATTTTGGTCTTATTCTTAAGGTTTGATAGATGTTTAGGATTTACAGAATAAGCAAGAAACCTATATTTTTCTAGTGTTATCTTTGTTTTATGATGTAGGATAGATCTATATTCCTCATTTAGTTTGTATATATCATCCCTTATATTCTTTGAAGACAAGATGTCTTTATTATTTGTGTGTAGTGAGTCCAGTTTATCCTGTATTATTCTTATATCTTATTCCCAAATTTTCATCTTATTATGAAACCATTTGTTTATTTGTCCATACAAATATGCTTTCAGGGCATCCCAAATAAATATGTCATTTGTGTCTGATGCTGAGTTTATATTAATGAAGTTTTGTGTCTCTTCTGTTATGAATAATTGAAAGTCCTTAAGTTGTGTGAGATTTGTTGGAATCCTTTTAATTTGGACACTATGGGTGTTATTAATATTAAGTTCAACTATGATAGTATTATGGTCCGAGACTGGACAGGATATTATTTTGCTATTGGTCAGGTTATTCATTATATGTGTAGAAAGAACTATTCCATCAATTCTAGAATATGTTTTGTATCTATTAGAATAGAATGTGTATTGTAATGAGTTATGATCCACAAAATGATGTATGTCTTTGAGTAGGTATAAGTCTATGAAATTTATAAGTTGTTTGGCTTGTGCTGTAATTTTTCTTTTTCCTGAAGTGGTTGTATCGTTAGGGTCTAAGATACAGTTGTAGTCACCTGCCATAATGATATGTCCCTCAAATAGTGAAACTATTTGATTCAATATGTGTCTAATAGTATTAGTACCAATACCAGGTAACCAATAGTTGTTTATTAATGTATATAATGTCTTACCCATCTCAATTACAGCTAAACAAAGCAAACCTTTATTGTCTTGGTATGTTTTGATTATTCTGGGTAATGCTAATGTTTTGTTCCACAATATTGCTACATCTCTTTTTTTTTCGTACATTCTGAGCTTACTATATTTGTGTATTTATTTGTATCT